>NW_007248854.1:431644-509495 GCF_000164805.1 Carlito syrichta
AATGACAATACAGAAATTCATATGGAAACATAAATGATCACAAATAGCCAAAACAATCCTTAGCAAGAGAAACAAAGCAGGAGGTATTACACTGTCAGACTTCAAACTTTACTATAAGGCTGCAATAATCAAAACAGCTTGGTATTGGAAAAGAACAGGCATATGAACCAATGGAACACGATAGAGATTCCAGAAACAAAACCGCAATTTCTCAACCAACTCATCTTTGACAAAGCCTCCAACAACAACCATTGGAAAGGTGAGAACCTATCCAGTAAATGTTGCTGGGAAAACTGGTTGACTACATGCAGAAAATTGATACAGGACCTCTACCTATCACCATACACAAAAGTCAACTCTAAGTGGATCAAAGACCTCAATTCAGAACCTCTAACTATAAGAACCTTAGAAAATACAGGAGACATCCTATAGAAATTGGAACTGGCAACCAATTCCTGGTCAAAACCCCAAGTGTCCATGACATAAGAGATAAGACAGACAAGTGAGACCTCATCAAACTGAAAAGCTTCTGCAAAGCAAAAGAAACCATCAAGAGATCAGGGAGACAACCCACAGAATGGGAAAAATTATTTGTCAACCGTATATCTGACAAAGACCTAACGTCCAGGATCTACAAAAACTCAAACGCGCTGAAAGGAAAAAAACAAACAGTCCCATTAAAACCTGCGAAAGTGGGCAAAAACATGAATAGACACTTCTCAAAAGAAGATATCGGGCAGCCAACAGACACATGAAAAAGTGCTCAGCCTCACTCATCATCAGAGAAATGCAAATCAAACCCACATTGAGATACCACCAAATCCCAGTAAAAATAGCCATCATTAATAAAACAAACAACAACAGATGCTGGTGAGGATGCAGAGAAAAAGGAACACTTCTACGCTGCTGGTGGGAATGCAAACTATTGCAACCTCTTTGGATTTCAAGTTTATCATACTCAGTGATCTATCACAGAAACAAAGAACAGAGTACCACATGTTCTCACTCATAAGTGAACCCTGAACAATTATCATAATACTTTAAGAAAGGGATTGGCAGTAGCAACATCAAAAAGTGTACCTGATCTCAAATCAGGGAAAATGGGGACCAAAGGGAGGTCCAAACTGTATGATGACCACTTGTATACCTAATCCTGAATTGTACTCCACTTCTTTAAAATAAAATTAAAAAATTAAAGAAAAGAGAAAAACAGGAGAAAAGAAAAAGAAAGAAACAAAGTGGGAGGTATCACACTTCCAGGCTTTAAACTTCATTATAAGGCTGCAATCATCAAAACAACCTGGTATTAGTACAAGAACAGGCATATAGACCAATGAAACAGGATAGAGATTTTGGAATAAAAACCTCAATTTCTCAACCAAATCATCTTTGACAAAGCCTCCAACAACAACTACTGGGAAAAGGAGAACCTATTCAATAAGTGGTACTGGGAAAATTGGCTGACCATATGCAGAAGAATGAAACAGGACATATCACCATACAAAAAATCAACTCTAAATGGATCAAAGACCTAAGCATAAAGCCTCAAACTACAAGAATCTTAGAAAATGCAGGAAATACCCTTAAAGACATTGGAATAGGCAACCAATTCCCCATCGAACCCCTGGTGCCCATGTCATAAGAGATAAGATAGACAAATGAGACCTCATCAAACTGAAAAGCTTCTGCAAAAGAACCATCAAGGGAATGGGAGACAGCTTACAGAAAAGGAAAAAGTATTTGCCAAATGTATATCTGACAAAGGCCTAACATCCAGGATCTACAAGGAATTCAGAAGTGCCAAAGGAAAAAACAAAAAGCAAAGCCCTATTAAAAAGTGGGTCAAAGATAAGAATAAACACTTCTCAAAATAAGACATGAGCAGCCAAATGAAAAATGCTCAGCCTCACTAATCATCAAAGAAATGCAAATTTAAACCACACTGAGATACCACCTAACTCCAGTCAGGATGGCCATCATCAATAACTCAAAAAACAACAGACGCTGAACAGGATGCAGAGAAAGGGAACACTTCTACACTGTTGGTGAGAGTATAAACTAGTAACAACATCTGTGGAAAATAGCAATGATTTCTAAAATATCTAAAAATCGACCTTCCATGTGACCCAGCAACCCCCTTCTAGGAATCTACCCAGAGGAACTCAAATCATTGTACAAAAAAACAAACAAAAAAGATACCTGTGCACACATGTTTATTGCAGCACTATTCACAATAGCAAAAACACGAAGCCAATCATGCTGCCCATCTAAGGTGGACAAGATTTTAAAAAGGTGGTACATAAACACAATGAAATATTACACAGCCATAAAGAAGGCTAATATCATGAACTTTGCAGCAACTTGGAGGAATTTAGAGTCTACCATACTCGGTGTTCTATCGCAGAAACAAAGAACTGAGTACCACATGTTCTCACTAATAAGTGGACCCTGAATATTTGACAAAATACTACAAAAAAGGCATTGACAGCAATAGGACGCTGCCAGAGAAAAAAAGGAGAGCAGGCCACATAACATCAATAAGGGTATCTATCTGATCCTGAATCAGGTGAAATGAGCACCGAAGGGAGGTCTAAACTTGACCTGTACGTTGACCACTTATGTACTTACAATTCAGGTACAATCCTGAATTGTACCTCACATCTTTAAAATAAAATAATAAAAAACATTTTTTTCAAGATGACTTTGGTCTAAATTTCTTCACATGGCTTACCAGGGGTGTCATGGCCTGACCGCAACCCCTGCAACCTCATCACATCACCTCTACCTTCTCTTGAGCTTGACAGTTCAGTCAAACAAATTCCTGTAGTTCTCTGAGTGCCTTGCTCTCCTGCCTCAGTCTCCATCCTTGCTCGCTTCTCTGCCTGAACAACTCTTCCCGCTCCTCTGCCTTCTCGCTAATTCTTCCTCGTCCTTCTGGTCTCAGCCAAGGCACTCTCCCAAAACTGCCTGGATTTTGTGTGCCACGTGACCTTAAACTTCCCCTTACACGTGGCATTTATACATTTGAGGGTTGCATTTTATGGCTTTTGAAACTACCTTCTCTTCTAGATTTTAAGCTGCACAATGGCAAGAATCACACCCTTGTTTTTTAAATTGTTGCTTTCCTATTCTTAGCACATTGCTTGACTCATTAAAGGTGCTTCCTAAATTTTATTCAATGAATAATGAATGAAATGATTGTGGAGAAATACACACATATCGAAACTCAAGATAACCATCTCCTCTCCTGTCCCCAACCTCTGATGAGGGGGGTTGAAAAGTTGATTACTGTATCATGCTGGACATGACCTGGGGTTCCCGACATCTCTTAATATATACCATTTACCTGAACCACTTGATTTAAACTGCCTCCTGCTGGTCAATGACCCTGCTTGATTCTACAGTCTTCTAGTATTATACTGACCAAGCGATTAATTCATTCTAGAGATAGACAAGAGGGCATTTGAACTTAATGGATCGTTAAACTCCTTGGGATTCTTTAGAAGAAAAGGGTTTGTATCTGTTCAACTCACTTTGCTTCCTGGAGATATTTAAAATGTGATGCAATAAAAAGTAGAACCTCGATGTGGATTTGACTTTTTTTGTGTTTGAAGGCCTCCACTCTCTAGTTCCAGGCTATCACATGCCCACCACAATTCCTCACATTCTCCACTGTGTTAACAAAATCACTAAGTCTGCTATTCCCCAGAAGCATCCCATGCTTTTATGTCTCTGCTCCTCATGTTTCCTTCTCCTGGAAGGATTTTCCTCAGCACCATCTTTCAAATCCTTCAACCTCATTCAATGCTAGACAAAGACCACTTCTGCTAAGGAATGTTTCTCTGATTTCCCCAAATAAAGCTACTCTCTCCTCTTCCAAACTCCCTGTTGTACTGTGTGCCTTAATAACAGCTGAAATCCTATTCTGATCCATGTTAGTAATTGACTCGCCATTATTTCCAGCGTTGGACTATAACTCCTTGACCATGAGGCCGTAACACAGGCATGGTACATATCTTCATACCTAGCATCATGTCTTACCCATAATAGGTGCTCAACAAATATTTGCTAAGAAAAGGGGTATCAAAGTTTCTCTTAAGTCCTGAAAATAGAACTATGTATTATTATAAAAAAATCTCCGACAAGATTTTTTTCAGCAATCACCAGACGCTAATCCTAAAGCTAACCCTTAGGTCATTATAGCTTTAAAAATATCTGACCATAGCCAGGTGTGGTAACTCACACCTGTAATCCCAGCACTTTGGGAGGCAGAAGTGAGAGAACTGCCAGAGTCCAGGGCTTTAAGACCAGCCTGGGCACCTTGGTGAGAACCTCGTCTCTACAATAAATTTTTTAAAAAATTAGTCAGGCATGGTGGCACATGCCTGTGGTTCCAACTACTTGGAAGGCTGAAGTGGAAGGATCGCCTGAGCCCAGCAGATAGAGGCTGCAGTGGCCATGAGCATGCCACTGCACTCCAGTTTGGGCAACAGAATGAGACTCCTACTCAAAAATAAATAGATAGATAGATAAATAAAAATAAATAAATATCCCAGTATTCGCAGACCATTGTATTTTCCAGAATATGGATCTTTTCTCTCCATTCTTAACTGCCAAAATGTGTTCCATAATACAAATGTGGTGTTTAATCTCTGCATCTGATTAGCAGCAAGCTCTTAGATCAGATACAAAACCCCTTTAGATCTCAGTTTCCTTATTTGGCAATCTAGAATTCTTTCACTGAACTGAATTGAATTCTACTGTCCCTTTCAGATTAAAAAGAACCAAAGACTTATTTATTGTTTTGGAGCACTCCTTTTTTGCCTAGGCTAAAATAAGAGGGGTAGCTATAATTCAGAATTTCAGTATAAATGCAATGCCCAGAGAGGATAAAGGATAATAAGCACCCAAATTCTCCACAAGTTTCAAGCATTTATAGAAGCAAACAGAAATCTCAGTCACGAAATGCAGACGTAAACCTTGTCTCTCAGTGTACCTAGACAAAGTTTTCATTTTAAAGTATTTGAGCAAAATGTTAAGGATTTGAAGGTGGAAGAGATTCTGCATTGACTGTCAACTAGTTCATCTGAAACTATGGTTCTCAAGAGACGATTTTCCAAAAAGTTAGGAGAATTTTCCTTAAATAATCTCTTCATCATGACATCTTCCTGCAAAGCCAGATCGTAGTGAGAATAATAATGCACCAATAAAGACTTGCCCACAGGTTAGAACCAGAATTTAAGTTTTGCTTTATTTTGACAGTTCATGGGTTGGGGGTGGATCATAGAGGAGAAGCAATATGTGGTCGCTGATGGTTTCTTAAAATGAACCTAATCTGAACGCCCCTCGGTAGTGACTGAATGTTATTTAATATTCACTATACACCTCCTGCAAACAATATGCCAGACAGGGGCCTTGGTCTTTTGGACCTCAGAGAGAATTCAGAGAGAAAAGGAAGAGGTAAAATCTACATTATGTAAATAAAATAATCTCTAATGAAAACATTTTCCTTGAGGTCTGAACAAGTGTGTTAACTACCAATTTTGTGGTACAGCAATCAGTTGCTTTCCAGCCCTAAAACCTAATGGTATAACAACCTTATAAAGACTTCTAGCTTTAGGATTTAAGAAGCCTCTGCCTTTTCCTATACCCCACAGGATGGATTGCAAGATGTGTCCCTAAGTCCCCATCACAAGGTTCCCTGGACCAACTGTGTGGGAATCCAGACATAAGCCAGGCTCTTCTCATTATGCCCATTGGCTTTGCTTTTTTTTCCCCCAGGACTAACAAGAATCTTTTTCCTTCTTTATCAACACAGTCTCCGCTGGTCAAATACTGCTTATGTGTGGACCTTGTCAAAACCTTTGGGAATTATCATTAATATCAGTTGTGATGTTAATGGTCTGTCATCATTGGCTGAAGTTGACTTATTCTAGAAGCTTTGTTTACTCAGCTAACAAAAAGGCAGCTTGGAATTAAAAAAGAAAACGTGCCAAGTAATTAATCCATAACTTGGTCGAGATGCTTTGGGGATTTTCTAACATTTCTTTTATTGAATTTTTGTTTAAGTGCAGTATCCTTTTTTCCTCTGAAACTTCATTCTGGAATTTTTTATTACATGCCATTTTTGCAGGAGGCACATGGCGCCATTGGGACCTTCTGGGTAAATATCACGTGTTTTAAAATATTTATCAATAATGAGGCTGCTTGCTCACACATTCCCTGAAAATGCCAGGCTGTGAAGCCAATTCACCGTGCAGGTTTTAAAAAGATATCAAAATGCTCATGCCATAAACATTTTTGTTACAAGTACTTTTCTTTAGAACAGCATACCAAGACAACAACCACTAAAAGAATAATAATAACAATAACTCTACAGTTAGAAGGATGAAATACAGCTAAATCCATACACTATAAGCACAGGAGTTTTTTTAAATGTTACCAGTCTAAGGAATTGTATGGAAATCTCTCTATAGAGAGATAGTAGAAGTCATCTATTAAGCATATATCTTAGTTACACTTCAAATTTTCCTTAGGAGAGTATCAGTTCTGTTCTTTGGCTTGGTTGGTTGATTGACAAAACATAGGAATCTGTTCTTAAACGACTGTACACAAAAAAATCTCATTGCATGATTTTTCCAGAGAATATTACCTTGGACTCTTTGCTGTCTTAAGAGTTATATCAAAAGTTTAGTTGTGAAAAATAATACTCATAGTCGATTTTCAGAAGACTATATATACTATCCATTTTGCCCTTAGTTCAAATCAATCAAAAAACTATATACTTGGGTGGCATTGACTTGCATCCTAAAATAATTTTTATTAAATTTTGCTTTGGCATTATGCCAAAGTTTGCTTTGAGGGTACAGATAAAATCATCAAAGAAACAATGGGCAAGTGGGACAACATTTAGTGCATGTTTGGAAGTCAGCGTTGAGGGCGTTTTCTCACCAGATCACTCAGTGTCCTCTATCTGGTCTCAGAAGTGCTGTGCTTTGTCACTACTTTTTTGTTTTGTGTCTTTTAGAGTTTTGTTTTAACCTTAAGAATTTTGTCATGGCCAGGCCCAGTGGCTCAACCTGTAATCCCAGCACTTTGGGAGGCCGAGGTGAGTGAATTGCCCGAGTCCGCAGGTTTGAGACCAGACCAGGCAACTTGGTGAGACCTTGTCTCTACCAAGAAAAAAAAAAAGAACTTTGTCACTTTTAAGTGATTGTCCTTCCTCCTCTAGCTGATCCTTTTTCTTCTTTGCTTTGAATGTTAGGGTGTTCAGAGCCCAAAAATGCGGCTCCATTTTCATAAATGTACAAGTTGCACTAGAAATATGCGGATTTTGTTCACTAACTCTCACCCTTGATCTGTCTAATTTTGTTTTTATATTTTCCCTTTGCCCTGATATTCTCCTTTATTTATATTTGTATTTATATAAACCACCTTACTTGTGTTTGTCTTGGTCATTTTAAATCCATTTTAAGAGTAAGATGAACTCTAAATCAGCCTAAAACATTAATCTTATGGTAAATCAGAACCAAACACTCTATAAGCCCAATGATTTAGCAAAAATTAGAACAGAAAAAATAGATGTCCAATCATTCAAATATAAGATAAGGGGATGGGCCCTGGGGCCTGCTATCACCTCGATCTGAAGGCTTAAAAGGTGTGCAGTCTGAGGATGGAGATTCCTCTCGCTGTGGTCAGTTCCAGAGACCACACATCTCCAAACGCATGTCCATGACACACTGGGAAGGCAAAGTGTCCCAGGGAGAGAAGAGGACAACCTGAATACCTGCATTCACTTACTTGAATTCTAACTGTGTGCACGTCCTTTGTACTGCTTGTTTGTTGACTCAGAAGTAAATCAAACTTTGCTCAAAATGACCACCTTCAAGAGTTTAGTCTGAACTGTCCCCATTCTCACTGTATTAGTGTCTGTGCTGTTATAACAAAATGCCATAGACTGAATAATTTATAAACAATAGAAATTTATTTTGGATGGTTCTGGGGACTGGGAAGTTCAAGATCAAAGCTCTGCAACTTGCAGTCCTAGTCATTCTCTTCTCTGCTTTCACTCAGCCCCCACAGCAGACATTACCAGTGCCCCACTCCGATCCATCAGTCACTTGCCTTTCTAGTACCCACCATGCCACTCTGCTGTGGCACCATGCCTCTGTCAGAGGGCTTCCTCTCAAACTGCACTTGAGGCTGGCCAGAAATACCTGATCCCTGGGACTAGCCCTCAGCCAAGGATGAATGGAGATGTGGAAGGTAAACACCCCAGCCTCCTCCACCCGTGGATGGGACAGCATGTTCTGCACCGTCTCCCAGAGCTCCCCGGGAGGACAGAACCCCAGCTGCCTGCATCTGAAGCCACTCACTACCTCCTACTGACTTCCTTCCATTTTCCATCTCACTTCTTCACTCTCCTAGAGGTGTTCTGACATCACTTCCTAATTAAACTATTTGCACTAAAAGGTCTTGTCTTGAGGTCTTGGGTCAGGGAACTCTAACATCAAACCCCTCAGATCTAAAAGGGAAATTCTATCAGTCACCCCATCATCAAGCATTTTTGAGAACCTACTTCTTTTTATTCACTTAACACATTTTTTTTGAGTACCTACTAAATGCCAAACATTGTATGAAGAAAAATATTTTTAGCCTATAAACAAGAAGAACTTGGTCCCTGCCCCCATGGAGGCTAATTCCAGAAGGAAAAATGGTCTAATCTTAGCACATTTCTATTTCAGAAAAGGTGAATTCCTGAATTCTAGCATATAGAATCTCTCACTTGCTGTTTAGCCTTGTTTGAGAAGCTGTTGTAAACAGTGCTGGCACAGCAAAGTCTTATTTGTTTCAATAATCTATTTCCAATTGTTCTCAAATCTATAGATAATATGAGTTAAAAGATAGTACACATTGTTACTGCCTTTTAATAATACTTCCTACCCAAGCACCTCTTCGCCTCTCTTTTTGGCACCCCATAACATCTTCATTTTCCCCTAAAAAACTTCCAGTAGTTTCCTTGACCTACCTATCAGTCCAATATTCAAAGCCTTCTACACACTGAATTGCCTCTATGCTATCAGTCTCTTCTCTTACTATTATATAAATTCCTTGCTCCAATAGGGCTAATCCATCTATGAACCCTTATATATGCCTTGCTAAATCTCATTTCTAAATCTTCTATTTCATCTTTTAATAATTCTGCTCAAAATTACCACCTTAAAGAGTTTAGTCTGAACTATCCCCATTCTCACTGCATTAGTGTGTTTGTGCTGCTATAACAAAATACAACAGACTGAGTAATTTATAAACAATAGAAAATTTTGGGGTGGTTCTGGGGACTGGGAAGTTCAAGATCAAGGCTCTGGCAAGATTGGTGTCTGGTGAGGGCTGCTTCCTGCCTCCAAGAGGATGCCTTGTTGCCGCATCCTCCAGAGGGAAGGATGCTGCGTCTTCACATGGCGGAAGGGCAAAAGACAGAGAGTTCCTTTCAGCTCTGAGCCTTCTGTAAGAGTATACAACCCATTCATGAGGGCAAAGCTCTGTCATTCAAACCATAGCACTCACCATGATCAAAGCCTTGGTTTGCTATTACTTCATTCTAGTTAAAATGAACTAAAATAATTTTTAACTCCCTCTATATTCATTTTTTTAAATTTCCAACTAATTTGTAATTTCCTCTAGCTGGAACACTACTTTCTTAACTTGTATTTGGTGAGGGAGAATAATGTAGTGCAAATACGACAGACCTAAATTGTCCATATCATAGCCACAAGCCCCATGTGGCCACGGTGCACTAGAAACATGGCTAGTCCAGATTGAGATGTGCTATTAGTGTACAGTACATGCCAGATTTCAAGACAATACATACAAAAGAATGTGAAATAAATAACTTTTTACTGATTAAATGTGCAAGTGATAATACATTGGCAATGTTGAGTTAAATCGAATATATTACTGATGTTAATTGTACCTGCTTCTGTTTTTACTTTCTTTTAATGTGGCTACTTGAAAAGCTTTAAATGGTATTATATTTATATTGGACAGTGGTGATATAGTCTTTTTACAGGGATAGACCTGAGTTTAAACTTAAACTCTAAATAAGGATAAGAAGATAAAGGTTTGGCTCATAGTTGACACTTAGGAGGTATTTTTGGAATTAAGTGTGAATAAATAAATGAATGAATGAAAAATAATGGTGTGAGGATCAAATGAGATGCATATAAAAAGTATTAGAAGCCGGGCTCGTTGGCTTAGCCTGTAATCCCGCGCCTTTGGGAGGGTGAGGTGAGTGGATTGCCTGAGCCCACGGGTTCGAGACCCACCTGGGCAGCGAGACCTCATCTCTACAATAAATCAAAAAATCAGCTGGGTGTGGTAGCACGCGCCCGTAATTCCGGCTACTCGGAAGGCTGAGGCGGAAGGATCGCCAGAGCCCAGCAGGTCGAGGTTGCGGTGGCCGGGAGTGGCCACTGCACTCCAGTCTGGGCGACAGAGTGAGACTCCAACTCAAAAAAAAAAAAAAAAAGTATTAGAATAATCCCTAGCACATGGTCAGTGTTTTTATACTATTAGTTTTCATTCTCTGAGTTCCTACACTGTGCTACCAATAAATCAATCATCTTTCCTTTTTCTTCTATAACTCACAGAAACATGCTATAAACCATGTTTGCGTATAACAACTATCATTTTCTTCACAAATATTCTTCACAAATATTCTTAATATTTATATGAAAAAAGTATGATCATTATAAATAATTTAACTAAATGAAAAAATTTATAACATATAGTCTATCACATAGACATTATCATTTTTAATATTTTGATGTATAGCCTGTAACATTTTATCATTATATATAGACATTCATATCTTAATCTAAAAATGAATTTTTACTGTCTGAACAAACTACCTCATAATGTGTCGTCTTACTTTGTGTACATCATTCCATATAAATTATAAATAGATCTACCTAAGCATTGCAAAGGCTGCATAGATATAATACTCTAAGTCAAGTCCTCTTAAGGGAGTCATTTGGATTGTTTTCTTGTCATTACATTAGAATCCATGTTTTGTGCATGTTATCAGTATTTTCACAGGAAAAATACATAATGTAAATGAATAGATAAAAGAAAGCCTTTGCTTGTGTATCATGCAGAATTTCTGCACAATTTCCCTTCCAAACAGAACAGGAGCTTGTTTATTACCAGACACCTTCACCAAGAATAGGATTAATCTTTTTTTCACTTTGAATGACTTCATCTGTTTTTAAAATGCTATCTCAACATTGTATTTCATATGTCTTCATACATTTGAAGGGCTTTTAGTGTCAATTTCTCACTGACACTGATTCCCATTGATTTCCTTTTCCTTCCATTTTTATTGGAGTATTTCCTTTTTCTTATTGACTTGACAGACTGCAACAGAATTTAAGATCCCTTTAATATAATTAAATATTTATTAACTAATATATATATATATAGATCTATATATATATATATCTAGATCTATATATTAGTTAATAAATATATATATATATATATATGGGGGACCCAAAAAAACCTGGATATATATGGGGGACCCAAAATATATATATATATATATATATATGGGGGACCCAAAAAAACCTGGAATTTATTTGTAAAAAATTGTGTATTCATTCTTACATGTTTAAACTTCAGTCACCTTCAAAGTACTCTCCTTTTGATGCAATACACCTGTCGAGATGCTTTTTCCACAGCTCAAAGCAGTTTTGAATGAACTCATCCGTTTTAATGCCTTTTAGTGCTTCTGTCATTTTTTGTTTCACCTCTTCCACATTGGGAAAGCATTTCCCTTTGAAGGCTTTTTTCATCAGGGTAAATAAAACCACATTGCTCAGGACCAGATCATGTGAATAGGAAGGGTGGGGTATGGCGATCTGCCATTTTTGGCCCAAAACTGCTGAACATTCAGCGTAGTGTGGGCAGATACATTTGCATTGTGGAAGAACCAGTCACCTGTCTGCCACAGAAAAATTCACTGGAGTTCAACACAGCCTCTCATAACAATGCTAGCTGGTTCACTGATGCCAGAGGGGTCCTAAAGCACTTACCTAGCGGGAGAAGCCTGTATGACAAGGTGCCCACCCTCCAAAAGATAATTCAGGGTTTTTTGGTGTTCCATCTCATAAATAATTAAATATAATTGAACTTTAATATAATTAAAGATTCCTTTGACACGAGTGTTTCAAATATATTTTCCAACTTGTCCTTTTTTTGTTTATAAATGATATTTTGGGTCATATAAGATGTTGTTTCTTGCACTTTCATTCTGTTTTGCTTTGACTTTATGTTATCTAACCTATCGATCTTTTCTTTTCTGAGTTCTGTCTCTAACATCAGGTGTGGTAAGTCCTTTTCCACCCCAATACTACAAAAAATATTATCTTAAAATATTATTCTAGTTATTTTATGGTTTCATTTTTTACATTGGAAATCTTTAATCCCATCAGGATTTAACCTAGGTAAAATGTATAAACTGAAAAGTTAAACTTTTAAAAATTTAATTTTAGTCACTTAAAGTGTTAATATTTTTATAACTTAGCAATTCATTCCAAGGCCGATTACTGAAAGCATGATTTTTCTATCGATTTGAAATATCATCTATGTTATATAGCTTAGCCCTTTTGAGACTATTTTTTATGTTTAATTAAACATAGATTTTAATGACTTTACTCCTGACAGCAATTTGAATTCATCTTCTTAAAACTATCCACTACATTTAAATTATTGGTCTGATTTTTAAAAAATCTTGAGTCAGCTGAAGAATTCTCACTTCTTACCGTTACCTGCACTTTTTTCTGATCAAAATAATCTCAGCACCATATCCTCTCAGTTTTAATGAGGCAAAGGTGTCACCCATCGAGTAAAGTAAAGGCATCAGTGTCACTCCGCTTTTGATCAAACATGATGGAGTCTTTTTTTCAACACTTTTCTTACTTGCTTCACAACTGTTGCTAAAATCTGGGCTTTTTCCTTTGGTTTTCTTTTCTTCATCCACCCACCCCCACCCACCTACATCTGCATTCTCATTCCTTTTCTCCTTTTTAAAAAAAATATATTTCCCCTCCCCCAATCCTTTTTATAACCTCTCAGGCAAATTTTGTTAAAGGCAAATAGTGAACAAGGCATTTAGGAAAGATGTGGGACTTCATATACAGCAGAAGCAGAAAGAACCCTAGAAAATATCTAGTTATGTTTCTTCATTTTGTGAATGAGAACTCTGAGTACCAGCTATAACAAAATCGTAGTCACTCTGACCTAATAGGTGCTAGAAGCCAGGTCTCCTTGCTCTCAGAGAGGAACTCTGAGCTCCATGCTCCTCTGTCTCTGTATTGAGAGGTAAGATGATTAGAGCTAACATTCCTGAAAACAAGCTATGCCAAAGCTCTTCATAAACAAAAACTTCATGGTGTTTCTTTATGTTGGACCTTGAAAGCCAATGAGTGCATGGAGTTAGCACATCACTGTATTTAATGAGTCAGGATTTCTCTGTTAGATTCCCTTAACACAGTAACTTATGACTCTCCCCTATCAATGGGGAGAAACAGCCTTTAAACTAGAGAGCTCGAGACAGACACTCATGTAGCTGTGGGATATAGTCCGATAACAATAGCTGACATTTATAGAAGACGTTATGTTTCGGGTACATTTCGTGCATTATCTCATTTAATTACCTCAACAGCCTTGGTAGGGTCCTATTGCTTCATTTCATAGGAAGGAAGCAAAGACTTAGGAAGGTATGAAAACCTGCTCAATATCCCATTAAGAAAAAGCAGCAGAATTGACCTTTGGTCCCAGGCAGCAGGCCTGCTAACCACACCCTACTGTCTCAAAGACTTGGCAGGATGGTCAAGATTCCAAGTTTTGGCACTTGTCTTCCTGGGTCCAAATCTCAACTATGGACACAAGCAAACACTGGCATATTTATCAGCTTTCCTAAACCCCAGTTTTTCCATCCATAAAAGGGGATAATAAATATCCTTTCTTCCATAGGATTGTCATCAGAATTAAACAAGATAACTAAGCAAAGTGTCTAGTGCCTGCTAAGCAATGGAAAAATATTGACCATATAGAAAAGAATATTTTTGACCACTCGGATGACAACTATCCAAGAGCAGCAAGAACCCCTAATACCACATCTTCACACTGCTGGTTTTCAAATCTATATCATGGGTGGGAGTCATTTTCTACAGTAGCAAACCAGAGTGACTTGGAAACGACCTGCTGTAGAACCCACATTCCCATGCGTATTGTTGGAAGAAGGACTACCAGGGATTTTGTGTAGCTCTGTGGTCCACGGGAAGTTTTTTGGCTGTGATGGTATATCTGACATTTTGAAGGACCACTGACATGAACCCCAAGCACAAAGGAGAACTGTCGTGCCTTGAGCAAAAATCATGTTTTCAGACTGAAAGTCTCTGAAGGGGAAAAGAAGAAAGTGATCAACAGAACCCCCTTGAGGAAGCCAGAGAGCCCTCGCAGCACTAAGAAGAACTCAGAAGGAGTCTTTAGACCAATCACTACAATTTTCTGACCTGTCTGTTGCTGATTGCCCTGGTAGTTGGAATTTGCATCATTAATGCTCCCCAAGATACATTGTCATCTTAGAATGCAGAGAGAAGAAATCATACATGTGCATTCTAACAATACAATCATGAAAGCAATTTATTTTGCACATTACTTTGGAGTGAAGCCTTTATGCAACCAGAGATTTAATAAATACATGGATATGAGACTGCATTTTTCACTTAGGTTCATCAAACAGAGAGAGATTTCCCATTATGGAGAGAGAGAGAGTTTGGAATCAGACTGGGGTTTTCCTTGCAGAGATTAAAAAGACAGATGGCATGGTACTGTGTGCAGGGAAAAGGCCCTTAGAATCAGGGAATTAGAATTTATTCCTCAGTCTGTCATTTAGGTTCAGCCTCTATGCACAGGGTCAACTCATATGCTACCAAGAGATTCCGTTATTTCAATTTCCTGTGGACCATCAAGCCAACATCATCAATTCTGTGAGGCTCAGGAAACAGACACTTCAGGAAATTAAAATATCTATTTCAATGGTGTCTAACTCCACTGCATTGATGTACATATATGGACATATATATAGTCAATAAATGACATTTCCATCACAATGATGACAGCGTCTGTTGATTGCACCCTTAAGGGCTACATGCATTACTACATTTAGCCACCATGAGAGCCTCGTAGGGTGTGTGATCCAGATGTTGGCTGGCCACTTGTCCACTTCTGCCGCTCTGCTTTATCCCCAAGGCAATCCAAACACAAAACCAGGTCTTCACCAGTTTCCACAAGACATCCAATCACATCAAGCATTCCAGTTTTATGGGTGGACTTCTTTGAGAATCACGAGACTTTGGCAAAGAATCACAACCCACAGTATTAAAACATATAAAAGCAGGGGGGTTGGCATGCCCCCTCCCTGGGTTGCCAGAATGTTCTAAGGATTCATTTGGTACAATGAGCAGAATACAAAATTTTCTGAAAATACAGTTTGACATTTGAAAACCCTCCTTTCCCTCTTAAACATGCATTAGTGAAAGCAAAATCATAAGGCGAACCCCCATGGGGAAGTGAGCAACATTTTACAGTTTCAGTTATCAATTCATTGGGTGCCCTCTGTGTACCAGGCTCTGTGGGACTGGGGAGAGAAATAGATCCTGGGCATGAAAAACTCAGGTTGGGGAGATCGTGTGTGTGTGTGTGTGTGTGTGTGTGTGTGCACCCAAAATATTCAGGAGTTAAATAGCAATAAAACAAATTTATCACAGAATGGGACCCACGGATATACCGAAAGATTGTTTGTTAGAGTTGCAAAATCATCAGCAGAGGAATTCCTACAGCAGACATGAATATGTGTAGGCCTTACATTCTGGTTGTCCTACGGTGCCCAATATGACAGTCCTAGAAACTAATACAGCACTTTATTAAAACGCCTTCGGGTATCATTTAAGATTAAGGTGACGGCGAGGGTACGGAGAAAAAGGAACGCTTCTACACTGCGGGTGGGAATGCAAACGAGTGCCACCTCTTTGGAAGACAGTGTGGCGATTTCTGAAAGAACTAGACATTGCCCTTCCATAGGACCCAGCAATCCCCCTATTGGGAATATACCTGGAGAAACTCAAGTCATGGAGGTGGGTGAAGTTAGGATAGACTTGGAGAGGAGAAGGGAGGGAAGCAGGACCACCTGTGGAGAGCGTGAGTCAAGCAAACACGTGCTTCATCTCAGAGACCAGAAAAGTGGGAAAACTTGGGAGAGTCCAGAAGGAAATAAGCCAGTGGGTTCATCACAAACTATCCTTCCAGCCCTTACAGAATCCTGGAGCCAAAGATCCTGAATTCTGCTTGAACTCACTTACAGGTGAGTTCTTAGGGATGTTAGCAAGGGCAACTTGTTCATATTCTCTTACCCAGAGCCTTCTTTGCTCAACTGTGCCCTTTGGTAAATAACTCAAAGGTGACAAGGACACTGGAGGCAGTTCTCCCTGACTAGGTAACAAATCAAGCTTTCACACCCGAATGGTTCCCAAATGAGTTAAAGGTTATAAAGAGCTTTGAAGAATTACCGCGTCACATGGTCACACAATCAGTCCATCAGAAAATATATTTTGGGCACGTACTTTGGGCCAAACTCCTGTAATAACACCAAATGAGGTGCTAACCTTAATATGCTCACATATCTCTCAGATGTTGTAATAAGAAGTGGAAAGAATTGTGGATTCTCCACACTGGAGAGGCTAGCTCCAGACAGCTAATGCTTCAGCTGCCTTCTCAAAAAAAAAAAAAAAAGATGGAGCACCCTTGTTATGGGTTGAAGAGTCTCCCCCCAAAAAGATATATTGAAGTCCCAATCCCCAGGACCTCAAAATGTGACCTTATTTGGAAATAGGATCTTCATAGAGGTGATCAAGTTAAGATGAGGTTACGGGGGTCCCTAATCCAATGTGACAAAATGTCCTTATAAGGCATAGAAGTTTGGGTGCAGAGAGACCCGCACAGAGAGAAAACACTGGAAAGACACCTCTACAAGCCAAGGAAAGCCTAAAACTACCAGAAGCTAGGACACAGGCCTGGAACAATCCTTCCCTAGTACCTTCTGAGGGAGCCTGGCCTTGCTGACACCTTGAGTTTGGACTTCTGGCCTCCAGAATTGTGAGACAATACATTCTGGTTGTCCTAAGGTGCCCAATATGACAGTCCTAGAAACTAACACAGCACTTGATTAAAACGCCTTCGAACATCATTTAAGATTAAGATGCTGGCGAGGATACAGAGAAAAAGGAAAACTTCTACACTGCTGGTGGGAATGCAAACTAGTACAACCTCTTTGGAAGACAGTGTGGCGATTTCTGAAAGAACTGGAAATTGGCCTTCCATATGACCCCACAATCCCCCTGTTGGGAATATACCTGGAGGAGCTCAAGTCCTTCTACCAAAAAGATACCTGCACATGCATGTTTGTTGCAGCTCTAATCACATTAGCAAAAACATGGAACCAACCATACTGCCCATGAAAGCTGGACTGGATTTTTTAAAAATGTGGTACAGATACACAATGGAATATTACGCAGCCATAAAGAAGGACAAACTTGTGAACTTCACAGCAACTTGGATGGATTTAGAGTCTATCATACTCAGTGACCTATCACAGAAACAAAGAACAGAGTACCACATGTTCTCACTCAGAAGCAGACTTTGAACAATTATCATAATACTATAAGAAAGGAATTGGCAGTAGTGGGAAACTGCCAGGGGAAGGGAGGGGGGATTGACAGTTGAGGGAAACTGCCAGGGGAGGGAAGGGCACACCTCATCAACAAGGGTACCTAACATAATGAACATTTGTATACCTAACCCTGAATTGTATCCCACATCTTTAAATTTTTTTTTTTTAAATATTTTTTAAGAGACAGTGAAGAAGACATGGACCCAACCTTTAACCATTTAAATTCCATATCCTTTTTTGGAAACATTCCAGTGGCCAAAGATGCTGTTTCTGACATCACTGGATTAAGTTCCTTTCTTGTTACAACTGCAAGGAAAGGTTCTTCATTTTTACCTCATATTACTGTTGGGAGGGGAAAAAAACAGTGTTCTTCTGTAAGTCATTATGCTCTAAAGATATTGAGAATCAGGCTGATGACCGAAAAACACTATCTGACTAACGTCACATCTAATCTGCCAGAACTGAATTATACCTACTGTACTGCATGCTCCTCCATTTCCTCTGATTTCCCCCCATTCAACCACCTTTGACTACACTCCAGTTTCTAGTAAATGCTGCTGAAACTTCAGTTATTTTCCTTAGATTATATAATTTTCCAGAAAACTCAGAAGTTGATCTGCTTAACATTGTATTCATTTTTTTCCTTTAAAGCCTAGTATTAAGTTCCATCTCTAAGAAAGTAAGCTTTTGTAATATTTCCTCTCCAATTTAGAAAGAAGCATTAGCCAGCTTGCGTTGAATAATAAAAAAAGAAAGAAACCTGAATGCTGCTCTGGTTCTCACAGGAGTGAAATATT
This sequence comes from Carlito syrichta, assembly GCF_000164805.1. NCBI lineage: Eukaryota > Metazoa > Chordata > Mammalia > Primates > Tarsiidae > Carlito > Carlito syrichta. Next base: position 450,233 of record NW_007248854.1, read on the forward strand.
TTCTCCTCGTAACCAGAAATAGGACGAAAAATCGTTTTCTTTCACACAATATTTGAACATAATTGGTAAAAGCCTTCAATTATGAAGAAAGTCTTATGAGAACTAGTCTTTCTTGCAATGAAAAATAATCCATTTGGATTTATGTGACTCTATTAGCTGAAGCCTTTCTGTTTAGCTAATAATATGAAATGCTTTTTTAAAGTTTGCATATAGTATCTCTCATGAACGTCTCCAGTCATTTCCTCTGTTCTTCATAAAATTTAGATGAAATAACATTTTGCACCTTAGTGCTGTTTGTAGAAATACTACAATACTAGCAAGTTGCAATAGTACTCTACAAGTTGACTCTTAAGATTGTTCATCAACACAGAAGAACTGATGAGATAAATTAGCATTATATAATTGAGCTTGAATAATTGGGCTTTATAAAAATGAATACCTACATCCAAAAAACCTACCATACAAATCATCTTTTGTTGTATTTCATAGAGAGAGTAGACTTTGAATAATGCTTAACAGTCTATAAATTCTAAGACACTCAATTTGGAGAAATTGAGGTAGGAATTATTGGACAAATCATAGGACTGAGTCTTAATCCTTAGACTAATTTTCACGAGTTTATGGCCAAATAGCTCCACCTCTCTTCACTTTTATTCCCGGTCTGTAAAACAAAATAATAATACCTACCTCACAGGAGTCTTTAAATGATCCAATGATATAATGTGTTCACGAACATCACCCTGTTGATTTCTCAGGCTTTACGAGAACCAAAGTGTTTATACATACACAAATCAAACTTGTGATGCAAATTATTTACAATGAGAGGTTGTACATGCAAATGTGTAGAACATACCCATGCATATCAATACATTTACTATAGAACTGTAGCATCTTTTTTTTTTTGAAGACATCGGGTACAATTCAGGGTTAGGCACATAAGTGGCCACTGTACAGTACAGTTAGGGCCTCCCCTTGGTCTCCTCTTCGCCTGGTTTAAGGTTGGGTAGCCTTATTGACGTTACGTGCAGCATTTTAATCCAACCTTCCCACCAAGGCAGGAATTGTCCCTGCAAGGCCCTTATAGGCAATCCCCCTGCCCTGATGTAAACACTCTGGTGGCGGACAGTCCACTCCCTCACAAGGAGATTTATTCCATGTTTGAACAGCTCTAGCCACAAGAATGTCGCTTCTGCTGCCCCCTTTTTAATTTCTCAAATTCTCGATCTGTTTTCTGGTGCTATACAGGACAGGCCTGATGTCTCTTCCACCTGACAGCTCCGGGGTTATTTAAAGAGCCATACCCCAATACACGCAGACACACACATTCACATAATAAATCACAGGTATATTTGAATCCCCGGTGTAGCAATTTTACGTAGGAAGCTTATTTACATTTACATGGCTCACAGATGAAGAAACTAAGTCTCAGAGAAGGTAGTAACCTGTCCAAGGTCACCCAGTTAGTAACAGAAGAGCCAAGATTCAAATGCAGCTCTGCCAGGCTCCACGATCCATCGTCTTAACTACGCCACTTTGCTTGTAAATATTTTCTTCTACAAGGCAAACATTCTATTAGCCCAGTTCCTCGAGTCCTTCCTCATATGAAACATTTCCCAGTCCTTTCTTTAATCTTGCTCCGTTTATAGGGCTCTCTCAATACCTCTGTTTGGATGTGCCAGTCACAAGATGAACTACATTCAATGACCAATCCTGTAGGTCAGCAATTCCAGGCCGTCTGACGATAATTGCCTGGGAGGTTTGCTCACCCACCTCTCCAAAGGTAAGTTCATGCTTTCTTCTTTCTAGAACTGCTTGTCCCTCCCTCCCGCTCTCATCCTCAGCAGCTGACAGCCGTGCCCATCCTCCTTAAGAAAACAAATGCAAACCAAATGGAGCTCCCTCAGTCCCGCCAGCCCACGCAAGAACCCACCTGCAAAGTGTCCACCCTCTCTGCCATCTCTCTCGTCACATCTCTGCCCCACCCCTGTGCCTGGCATTTGTGTCCCTGGCTTCTCACGGACTGCCCTCTTGAAATGTAACCCTCTTTCCTCCGTGTCATTGTCCTCTCTCAGTCTAATGATTCATGTCCAGGGGAACAAAAGTAGCATTTCCCGATTTAAAAAGAAAGGGAGGGCCGGACTCGGTGGCTCGGCCTGTCATCCCGCGCCGCTGGGAGGCCGAGGTGAGTGGACTGCCTGAGCCCGCGGGTTCGAGACCCGCCTGGGCAGGCGAGACCTCACCTCTACAATAAAATCAAAAAATTAGCGGGGCGTGGTAGGGCGCACCTGTAATTCCGGCTCCTCAGAAGGTGGAGGCGGAAGGATCGCCGGAGCCCAGCGGGTCGAGGCTGCGGTGGCCCAGGTGGTCGAGGCTGGGCCATCGTGAGACTCCAACTCCAAAAAAAATTAAAAAAAAAAAAAAAAGAAAAGAAAAAGAAAGGGAGGAAGAAAAGAAGGAAAGGAGAGAAGGAGATGGGAAGGGAGGAGCAGGGACAGGAAACAGCTTGAACTTTCGACCCCATTTCCAGCTATTGAGGAAAGATATCGTAGCCCCCTGCCCTATCTATCCGATCACTCCAATAAGCTTCAGTTAACTGCACATCCTGTAAGTGTGCTACCCCTCTATCCTCATGGTCCACGCTTCCCTCATTCCCTTGGCTCCAGTCACATTGGTCTCCCTTGTCTATGCCAAAAACTTCTCACACTTGTTGGCACATTACAACTTCATCTCATGAGTCAAGTCTCAACCGAAATAGCATCTTCTCAAAAAGGTTCCCCTCTCCCCCCCTAACCCGGGCACATTCTCTTCATAGAATGTATGACTCTCTGAAATGATTATCTGTCTTCACCTCCTCGTTTATTCTATCTTTTTTCACGGGAATGAGAGCAAGAATCTCACGTGTCTGTTCACCCGTGTATCACCAGTGCATGGAACAAAACCTGGCACTCTGTCCTCAATAAATATTCATCAAATGAGTGAATGAACTCAAAAAAATGACCAACAGGATTCATAATGCAACAATTGTCCTAATCACAACCATTGTCTTAGATCTGGCTAAATCATTTTCTCAAGCATTACTCATTTTATAAAAGGAATGTAACTTAATGGAAGTCAAACTTTGTAAGCATCTACTCTGTGAAGGCCCTACAGTAGATGTTTTGGGTGACACAAGAGAAAATATTGTCACAATTCTTGTCCCCTGTTAGAAATGGTAGGGAAAGAGATATTCAGAAATAGTGGGGATATTCTTGAAAGTTTACCCTCATAGAATCATAATTTTGAGTGTTTTGAAACTAAAAGTTTGGGAGGTGATGTGACAACTAAAATAAACATAAGGGTGATTGTAAGGATGCAAAACACTGCAGAATTTCCAAGGATGCTGAGGAAAATACTTTTTAGAAAGGATCTGAGTAGACTTTTTGAGCTAAACCTAGAACAGTGCATTTAATTTTGTCAACCACACAGTCACACAAAAGCACACACAAATGGAGATAAAGCATGACAAGACGAATCGGCAAGAATGAAGATGCTCCTTGCAAGGTGGGGATTTCCCTAAGCCTCTCTCAGTGACCGCCAGTGGTCTGACCCACCCGAATGTCCCCCAGAGCCTTGAAAGTCCACGATCCTGCATGGATCATCCTCAAGTTCTAAGTTCTCAGAATTTCATTCAGACCTGAAAAATGTCCACACCTTGCTCTGTCTTTAGGTGGACTCAGAAGGATCTTCTCCCTCAGAAACAGCAGGTTTGGCTACATACACTCAGGCACACTCAAAAACACACTGAGAGAGGAAGCTTTCAGAAGCATTTTGAAAAGGTAAAAACCACTGCATCGATATAAGATGTTGTTGTTTAAAAAGTAAACCAGTTTGAGGAGAACAATTATTGAATGGCCCCAGCATCAGTGATTTGGGATAAGTGAGTCCAAAGAGATGAAGCATATTTAATGTAATTACACATCCATTTCTTGTGAGGTACAACCACGTGAAGCATTACTAATCCCCAAAGAGATACCTGCCGGGAGCACTACGGAAAACAGCTGTTTGGTCCACAAGAAATGAACCAAGTGATTTCAAAGTACTGCAGGCATTCAACCGCCTGATTCCCAGAGTCAGAGCCTGTCCACGAAGCCCAGGATTTACAAGGAATTAAAGAGGATTCCATCAGAAGGGACATTTGTTTGGAGCATAAATCACCCTGCCAACTCATTTGTTATTGTAATAACCTCTCTCAGCGTTTCTATTCTTGGAGAGGACTTCTTTTCCAATGAAAAATGACGTACCTGATTACTTGCATGGGACTGGGCGTCATACTCGTTTTGGCTTCTTGTTTGAGTCAGTGAGAGGGCCAGAGAAAGGCTCTTACATCCTTGCATGGCTCTCGATTACAGTTAATGGAGTGCATGGGTTTATGAGGTGTTGGAGAGCTGAAAAACAAGGGTTGTAATTGTGGAAGCTATGCCAGTTCTTCAGGTACATTCAAGAAAGCGTCAAGGTTTCAAGCACTAAAAATAATTAAAACGATCTCAGAAACTGTTTACGTTCAGCAAGGATAATTACGTGAGCCTGTAACTGTTTCCCATCATATTAGAATCCCTTAATAACCTATATTTTATTTATATCTAGTTGCTAAGTTTATTAGTGCTTATTATAGGATATGTTCTTAATTTTATGTTTTACAAAACAATTTGAATAATTGGAATTACTTTTGTGAATCTTTCTCCACTTGCAATAAGATGGGTGAATTTATAAAAAGCCATTTTCGAAACATGCTAACAGGTGCAGGAAAGATTGACAGAGCAATACGAGAAAGTATTCTTAATGTAGGCTTTCCAAGATTTTAAATGAAATTTCTTTAATGAGTGCATATCATTTTTAATAGGCCTGGTTTACTACTCAGGGAATGCTGAATGTAGAATGTAACAGTATATTTTATTTAACAATAACTATAATCAGAGTTATGTGATACATAGATTGTATATAAAATGAAAATCAACTCGAATCAGATTAGTTATCTGAAAAAATGTTTTTTCAAGAAACAGTGGCAGAAAACGAAAACCAACAGAAGATAACAATTTTAGATTATTGACAGAAATTTCCAATTACAAGAACAGATTTTTTTTTTAATGTTCCATCAAATCAGGAGGCTTTTAAGCTTTTAAGCTTTACTATGGGCCTATGACCTTGGTCCTGTCACCAGTTGAATTTAGTAACTCAGCCAAGTCTTCCTAAGCACTCAGTGTTAGCCCACTGCTGGGGACACAAAGAATATGGCGCGAATTTCTACCAAGAGGAAGCTATCCATCCAGAGGACGCAACATTTAAACGTCAATCAAGGATTGGCCTTGTCTTCCAATTACATCACTCCTCTCTACTCAGCTGAGATGTGGAACTGTTATTTTTTAAATCACTGTGTATGAGTTACCAAAATTCTTTCTGATTTTCCTTCACAATCTTTCAAGCCAAAAAGAAATGTTAACTGAGTAAGGTTCTCAGAACTGAACTCTGATGTGAGACCTCTTGGAAGTTTCCTTTAAGTTCTGAACATAAATTGAATTACCAAGAACTCTATTCATTGAAAAATACATTATATTGCATCATGTCCTTTTCAAATAGAGTGAAACTTGCTTATATTAAATTTCTAGGAACCCAAGGAAAAAATTTGATATAGGATGGAATTTGATATACTGTAGAAATATTACATGTGCATGTAATAGGCCTGGGCTTCCAATTTGATTGCTATACACAGGGCTTCAGTACAGGTGGGTTCAATATTAGGGGGTTTCATTGAATTTGCATTCGTGTTTTTCAGGACATAGATGGTATGCGTTTCCTCAAGGTAAAAATCAGATTCATTCCTGAGTCTAGGAAAGCTAAATATTCATGGAAACAGGAATTCTTGAAGGAATTTGACCAGATGAAAGTAGTGTAAGCAATCTAGTTTTCACTTCATTCCACTTTAATATTAATTGAATTGACTGGAGTTGAGATTATTGAATTCTAGAATGGCATCTCTCTCTTTCTCTGACTCTGTAATTCACTGGCCTCTAACTTCTCGATCCCTTTCTTTCATTTAACATTTTAATACTCCTCTGAAAGGAAGTGTTAAAAAAGGAAATTGCCAAAAGGTTTTCTCATGTGAAGAAATTGTTTGTTCCTAAGAATATCCCAAGTCTTGGAAAATCACCAAAGTAACAAAAAGGTAGTGACTTCTAAAACTGAAATAAATCATAATACTAATGCGTGCATAAAATGTGCCACTGCCTTAAATTATAGACACCGAAAATTATTAGCATTGCACAGATTATGGGACAAATTTTTATTGTTCCTGTTTTTGAAAAAATCCTGAACCTGAATACCATCATCATACTGATTTGAACTTGGATGGGAGGAACAGAGTTTTAGAAATCTTTCTCTCCCCCATGGGAGATTCTAGCACAGGCATGCCATGGAACCAATGCTCTTTACTGCAGGAATGGATGGGTGAACTAAGTATATAAGAACCCTTGGGTACTTTGACAATGGCACTTTGACGAGGACACTTTGACATATGCTACATTTACATGAAAGAGCAAAAAGTTAATATCATAGTTTTTCACCACATGGTTCTGTAACCCCTTCTAAAATCTAGTTATGTTACCCAATATTCAGGCCAGCAAATGTAAGGAAATAAATAGAAAAAACGTTTTGGGTATTATCACAGATTGGTCTCCAAGCAGATTAGGAATTCTGAGTCATTCGCCATTTAAAACAAGACGAGTCATGCACATATATAAACTCATACTAATCTCTGTCACCTGAAGTATTTTACATAGTTGCCTCATAAGTAATTTTTATCATCAAAACATGTTATAAGCCGGGCTCGGTGGCTCTGCATGTAATCCCAGCGCTTTGGGAGGCTGAGGTGAGTGGATTGCCTGAGCCCGCGGGTTTGAGACTCGCCTGGGCAACTTGGTGAGACCTCATCTCTACAATAAATCAAAAATCAGCCGGGCGTGGTAGCACGCGCCTGTGGTTCCAGCTCCTTGGAAGGCTGAGGCGGAAGGACCGCCGGAGCCCAGCAGATCGAGGCTGCGGTGGCCGGGAGCGGCCACTGCACTCCAGTCTGGGTGACAGAGTGAGATTCCAACTCAAGAAAAAAAAATATATATATATATGTATACACAATACTTCGCTACCTAAGCTCTTCTTTATACATAGGACTGGGCTAGGGACCCGGGACTTTTAGAGGAAGCTGCTGTCTTCTGAGCTCTACATATCTGGTTTACCTCACATAGTGATGTACTAACGAGGGAGGTGAGATCAATGATTGACCTAAGTGGCTGGTTATTTCCCTGAAGTGACAAGCCGTCCTGGGCAAAACCGTGGCTCAAGGAGCATCACAGAGCCTCAGCTTCAGCAATACACAAAGGAGGCAAAATGGATATATCTGAGGAGCATGCAAGTGAATGAACACATAGAACATAGAAAAGTGAATGGTTGAATAAATGATGCAGAGTTAATGCAAGCTTTGCTCATGGGTCCAGGAGAAGTTTTCCTAAGACAAACTTCCTCTCTCTTGCTGACTCCCTCCCCATCTTTTCACTTTGTCATTCTTTCTCTCTTCCTCTCTCTCTCTCTCTCTCTCTCATTCTTTCCCTCCCTTCCTCGCTCCCTTTACCCTCCCCCTCTCTCTCATTCTCTCTCTCTCTCTCTCTCTCTCTCTCTTCCTCTCCCCTTCTTCCTAATCCACTCTCCACCCCACCCTCAACCCACACACCCCGGCTTTGATGGCCAAAATACAGTCTCTGTAGATACCTGCATTTCAGTTGTCCAACTGTCCTGTTTCTAACAGCAAATTCAACAGGAGAAACGCCACACATTCACCAGAAGCCTCAGACTCTCTTGCTGGACCCAGGACCCAGACCCCTCGTTGCCAAGGGTCTGATCTGAGCACCTCACTATATCGACCTAAGTGCCTTTCTAACCTCTGACTGACCTCAGCCGCTGCCAACCCTCCCTCTCTGGATCAAGCCTGGCCCCTGATCTAGTTATTCCCAGAGACAGCCAAAAGCAGTCGTGTAGAGGCCACAAACGAAATACACTGAAGTCCATTAAGAATCACCTAAAATGTCAACACAATTTGGAAGTGGGCTATTAGCAGTGCATATGTGAAGTTGACAGCACTTGTGATAAGCAGGGAAAACAACAATGAATACTAATGTCTTATATTTGTATAGCACTCTGTTGAGATAGGCAGAGGGGGTATTGCTGTGAAAACACTTGGGTTCAGAAGGGTTAAATATAGGAGGCAAAACAAAAACTGGAATTCGATCCTTGAACCCACAAAGTCACTGTTCTATACACCCTACAGCATGCCCCTTGGGATACCACTGGACAGTGCTCCTAAGATACTCAGGCTTTCAGGGTACATCTTAAAATAAAATAAAATAAACTCAGGCTTTGAGAACTTGTCTTTAAAATGCTTGGAGCAGTGGCTCACACTTATAATCTCAGCACTTTGGCAGGCCAAGGTAGGAGGATTGCTTGAGCAGAGAAGTTCGAGACCTTGGCTCTACAAAAAAAAAGTTTTAAATTAGAAGGAAGCGGTGACATGTGCCTGTAGTCCCAGTTACTCAGGAGGTTGAGGTGGAAGGATTTCCTGAGCCTTGGAGGCCAAGGCTGCAGTGAACCACGATCGGGCCATCGCATTCCAGCCTGGGCTGGAAGGCCAAGTGAGACCCCAATTCAAAATGAAATAAAGCAAAATGAAATAAAATAAAATGAAATGCTGTCATTTCTCCAGTGTGGCCTGTTAATCCCCTGCATTGGCTGTGAGGGATGACTCTTCACACACCCATATTCTCAGACCTTACCCCAGCAGATAGCATCAGAAGAGGGCCAGGATTTGCTTTTTAACCAGCACCCCTAGGTAACCGATAAACCCACACTAAGTGAGGCAGAGTGTGTGAAGAGCCGTTCCTATCTGAACAGCAGTCGAAGCATGGTCAGCATGACCTCTCATCCTGAGGAGAAGCCAAAGAATCAGGACGCCTGGGAGGTTCCATTTCTCAGCCTTGGAAGCCAAGTAACAGAGGCACTTCATCCTTGAACATGGATGCTGGAGACAGACTTTGTAGGTTCAAACCCCAGTCGCTTACAATGTGACCATTTGATCTCTGTATACTTCAGTTTTCTCGTCTGTAAAACAGAGATAATAATAATGTTATTATTATAACTCATAGGATTAAAGAGTGAGATTAAAGAGTGTCATACCTTTTTTTCTTTCTGAGTTGGAGTCTCACTCTGTCACCCAGACTGGAGTGCAGTGGCCGCTCCCGGCCACCGCAGCCTCGACCCGCTGGGCTCTGGCGATCCTTCCACCTCAGCCTTCCGAGTAGCTGGAACTACAGGCGCGCGCTACCACGCCCGGCTCATTTTAATTTTATAGTAGCGATGAGGCCTCGCCAAGTTGCCCAGGCGGGTCTCAGACCCGTGGGCTCAGGCAATCCACTCAGCCTCCCAAAGGCATGGGATTACAAGCTGAGCCACCGAGCCCGGCTAGGAGTGTCATACCTTGAGCGATTATCACAGTACCATAAGAAAGGGATCGTCAGTAGTGGGAAACTGCCAGGGGAGTGAGGGTAGAATTGGCAGTAGTGAGAAACTGCCAGGGGTGGGGGGCATACCTCATCAACAAGGTTACTTGCATAATGAATATTTGTATACCTAACCCTGAATTATACCCCACATCTTTAAAATAAAATTTTTTTTAAATAGTTAAATTTTAAAAAGAGTGCCGTACAAGTAAAGTACTTAGAAAAATGTCTAGCACCAAGTAGTTATTGAATGAGTATTGGATGTTAATGAACAAAGATCTTCCTGATTATAGATCTTTGAAGTGGCACACAGAGATAACAGCCAACACAGGCTCATGACATTTACAGCACCTAGCACAATACCTACAACTATATTCTTTCTATAGTAAGCATTCTCTATATATTTATTGAAGGGTAAAATGGTGCAAAGTCCAACATTTTACTTGGATGGACAATTTTAAAATGAACTAGATAAAATCAAGCCTCCATTCGAATTCCCAAACTTTGAAGTCTGTCCCGAGAAGAGGCAGACTATATATTGAGAATTGTGTTCGCCCTTGTTTTAATGAGCCTTCATGTAAATTCTAGCTGAAATCAGCATTCTCATCCTTTCCAGGGGTCATATAGGTGGTTCCCCTACTAAGCTGGGATCCTGTGCAAATAGGCACTTCAGCAATCCTGTTTTCCACCCAGTCCTCAGTTTCTCCACTCCCTCCTTTGTGAGTCTGGCACTCACAGCCTATCTGTGCTTTTTATGGCTTCTTAGTACAGCCATCACCCCTTGGATATTTTAGAGAGCAGTGTAATAAAATTTTCTGGAGTTATTCATTTTCTAAGAAATCATTGAGTTGCTGAGAAACTATTTGACGACAAAAAGTTTGTAAGTTCTCGACTTAAACACACACATATGAGCGCACCCAACAATATTTTACTCATTATACTATTTGAAAAAGCATAAAGAGAAGCTAGCACTCTGCACATGGTAAAAATGGCAGCCATTTGAAGCCACCCATGAAGATGCTAAGACCGAGCTCTTGGAGAGCTGTGGATATTTTCAGCATGGGCAGGAAAGAGCAAGTTTCCCTAAAAGAAAACACATTGTCAACAAGGGAACAGGTTGCTTCTATTGTCAATGCCCTAACAACTTTCTTAAATTAGCTTTTTAAGAGAATCCTTTCTGCATGCTTGATGACGCGCAGACCACCCAAGTTAATTTGATACAAATGCAATTTAAAAGATTCCATGTGTGTCTTAGAGAAGATTTGGGTATGTGGGGTTTGAGGTCTCTCTCTCTCTCTCTCTCTCTCTCTCTCTCTCTCTCCTTTAAAAAAAAAAGTAGCACAAGTTCTTTACCATACAGATGCTTTTGAAAGTAAGGATTTTCTGTTTGGTTACTTATAATCTAAGATAACTTTTAAAGTGAGTGAATTTTACAATCTCTGTTACCATCACCATTAACAACAAACACAAATCAAGAAGTCAGTTCTTCCATTGAGTATATGGACATAATTTCAACTGGAGCCCATAGGAGTCAGTTAGTTAAGATGGTGGTTAGTAGGTGACGTACTTAATTTCACATCTTGAAAGTTAAGATGTTTCATTCATGAAAATAAAAGTGAATTCTCTTATCTAAGGCTGAAATCAGAAAAGGAATTTGAGTTGTTCCATTTCAACCTCTTTTGAAGGATGAGGCAGCTGAAATTACGACCTTCAGTGCTGAATCTATGCCTCCTTGACACTTTCCTAGTATTCAGTAGATCATTCAAAAGTAGTTGGCAATCCAAGAGAATAAGTTGTAGGTGGTTTTGTTTAACTTGTTTTTACCCACCATGTTTAATAATGGATTCAAATTTTCTTTTTTTCTTCTTTTTCTTCCATATAATGTCAAAATCATAGCATAAAAATTTCCAGGGCTTAATTAGTCTATCATTACATAAATGTGCCAGAATTTGAGATTTGATTCTGTCTTCAAAACATCCTTAGAAAAAGTGGAGAATGTAGGGCTCTGAGTTAGACATTTTTAGGTTAAAATTCCAGTTCTGTTTCTGGTTCTCTTTGAACTTTGGAAAAGTTAGTTAACTTCTTCGTTGGTTAATTTCTCTGGCCAAAAATCGATATAAGGCCATTGTAAGAATTAAACGGGGTAAACTTTGTGAAGTATGTGAGTGCATGGTGAAAAAAATTATTGTAGTTCAAACGGGTCAATTCTGCAGAGAGGTCTTGAGCACTCAGGATTCCCAGGTACGGTCAGTGAGCCAGCCCCCAAGCCTCTAATCTCCCAGAATGCAGACCTGTTCTCAGTGTCTGGCTGAGAGTATAAGGAAGTCAGTCTCTTCATCAAGATGACTCACTCATGCGATTGTAACAAAAATGAGACTAGAGGAGACGATGAAATGAAATGGAAAGACAAAGTCAAGAGTGGACAGATGCCGGGCTCAGTGTTTCAGCACTTTGGGAGGTGGAGGCGAGTGGATTTCCTGAGCCTGCAGGTTCGAGGCCCACCTGGGCAACTGGGCGAGACCTCGTCTCTACTATAAATCAAAAATTAGACGGGCATGGTAGCGCGTGCCTGTAGTTCCAACTCCTTGGAAGGCTGAGGTGGAAGGATTGCCAGAGCCCAGCAGGTCGAGGCTGCGGTGGCCGGGAGCGGCCACTGCACTCCAGTATGGGCGACAGAGTGAGACTCTGACTCAAAAAGAAAAAAAACATTGACAGACTTGTGAACCATAAAGAAGAAAATTAGGGTCTACAGCATTTTCATGGGCTTTACTCAAAACAAAACAAAAAAAAAGCCAAGAGAGAAATATGCCCCTAATTTAAAGACGAGAGGCCAAGTTAAATAAAAGTGAGCCATGACGCTGTCAAGGGCCGGGCACAGTGAGTGGCTCATGCCTGTAATCCCAGCACTTTTGGAGACCAAGGTGAAAGAATTGCTTGAGCTCAGGAGTTCAAGACCAGGCTGGGCAAAATAGTGAGACCTACAAAAATAAAAAATTAGCAGGATATGGTGATGTGCACCTGTAGTCCCAGCTACTTGACCAGAGCCCAAGGTCGAGGCTGCAGTGAGCCATGAGCATTCCAGTCTGGGCAACAGAGTGGAACCTCAACTAAAAAAAAATAAAAAGCTGTCAAGGAAAGACACCCCTTAGGTACCTTAGGTAGAGAAGCTCTAGCTAAGGCTTCTTTAGACACGTCAGAGAAAAGTGGAATTGAGAGCTTGGAGAAGAAAATTGTTAGGGTAAGTCATCAGACACAAGTTGTGGTGGCCTTTGATTCAGTATCCGAACACAGTGTACCCCAGAAAAGGATTCTCTCTGATGTTTTACACGGATTGCCTGGTCCGAATGAGGATTAAGAAGCAGTGTCACCAAAAAGTGAAGGAAAAAAACAAAAGAAAGAAGTTTCTTTAAGAAAAATGTCCCCGGCGCGGGAGGGAGCAGAGCAACGCAGGCAGCCACGGAGAAAAGCAGCACCCAAGCTTCCTCCTCCTCTTCCTCTTCGCCCTGCTGGCGCTCACCTCCACGGTGGCCAAAAAGAAAGACAAGGTGAGGAAGAGCGGCCCGGGCAGCAAGTGATTGGAGTGGACTTGGGGATCCTGCACCCCCAGCTGCAAAGACTGTGGCCTGGGTTTTCGCAAGGTCACCTGCAGGGCCCAGACCCAGCGCATCCTCAGCAGGTTGCCCTGCAACTGGAAGACGGAGTTTGGAGCCGACTGCAAGGACAAGTTCAAGAACTGGGGGGCGTGTGACGGGGGACAGGCACCAAGGTCCGCCAGGGCACCTTTGAGAAAGCGCGGTACAACACCCAGTGCCAGGAGACCATCCGTGTGAGCAAGCCCTGCACCCCCAAGACCAAAGCTAAGACCAAAGCCGAGAAAGGGAAGGGAGAGGAATAGAGCCCCAGGCCGGGATGTCGAGAGGCCCCTGACTTTACTTGGGGCCCAGCCCAGACCGCCCTCCCTCAGGCCCGAAGTACTACCTGCCGGTGCCCCTGTCTACTCTTGGCTTTATCACTCATGCCCTGCCTCCCCGCTTCCCCGACCCCACCCCTAAGTGTCCAATGTTGGAGGGACAAGGGGTTCTGGGAGGCTGGAGCCTCCCCCAGGGGATTTGGCTCTCAGGACCCCTCTCCTGTTCTCCCTCACAAGAATACCATTACTAAGCCTTTGTTTTTTTCCCAGTAAAAAGAAAAGAAAAGAAAAATGTTCACTTCATTCTAATGCCTAGAGCTGAAATGATGTCTTGGATCAAACCTAGGATATACCAGGTTTTCACCTTTCTTGGCTGAACTCTACTCCGATAAAATTTTTTAAATTTATACTAATAATACATATGCCAAAGTCAATTCACTTTGAGAGGTTAAGTTAAATACTAAAATATGCAGTACAGTACCTTGTATCTAGGTGACGCCCAAAAGATCAGAGCGTTATTATTCTTGCTAAATAAATATCTTGATAGTCCAAAATTAATCTCCACTAAAAGAAATGCATCCCATCTCCATCACTCAGATCTCCATACGGCTGCTTAAGTCTATTCTACCATTAGCACAAAGGGGCATGAGTGGTGTACAATATTTATATGTTGCCATTTTTGAAGCTCCTCATGTAAGATTTCCTGATTTTTATTGCTGATGTGCCTTTGGATCCTTTGTTTGCTCTTCTGGGTTTTGTCCTAAATTATTTCTGTCCTTCCAACGCCACTCAGAGACTCCCTCTTGAACTCTTCCCACATCCAGTCCTCTCCTGTCTCTATACTCTTGACCTATCCACCACAACACTTCCAGTTTATTTACTGATGAGCTTTTTTTTTTTTTTAAGTCAGAGTCTTACTCCATCACCAGGCTAGAGTGCCATGGCACACTCAAGGCCACTCCAGCATCGACCTGCTGGGCTCCGGTCATCCTTCCGCCTCAGCCTTCCAAGTAGCCGGAACTACAGGTGCGTGCTACCACGCTGGGCTAACTTTTTAAATGTGGGTTATATCTAGCTGTACTTGTACTAATGTTAAAACGGGGATACTCTAAAAATGTTTACTAACACGTCTTAAAATAACAACCATCACCCTTTTGTGTGCTAACACATCTTCATGAAAACTAACTATACTGCAAAACAAAACAAGAGCAGTGGAAAGAATGATGTTGTTTTACATTCTTGCGATTCTCTCTAGTATCTGGTTTAGTGGAAGATAGTTGTGTTATCATATCTGCTTCTGCATTTTAGTTTTTGCAATAGGTTGTATTGGTTGAGGTAAACTGACCTATTCGGCCTCACATAGACCTATATTTGAAAAATGGAGTAGTGCTTTCATAACCTTTTCAGAAACTTATGGATTGTTCTCCTTTGACACTACATAACACCCAACACGGGTAGTTTCTTAAGGTAGGTTTTGATATGGAATGTGAAACCAAAGCAGTGAAATGTTTGTAAACTGTTACATTAAAATCAATTGGTCTCTCTTACACATTAAATGGATTGGTTGCCCATGCATGATTTTATATCATCATACATTATTCATTTGGAAAACATTGGGTCCCTGAGTTATGCAGATCTTCCAAATGTTGACACATTTAATTATACAATATTAAAAATTGTATTTGTTACTATCACCACCAATCTCATCCAAAAATCTTTAAGTATTGTGAAGCTGTCAAGTTCATGGTGGTGGATAGAAGTTTTCCAAAACTCTTACTTTCACTAGAAAGCTCAAATTTTTATCATAGGCAACAAATTCTGTCAGTTGTTTCCCTTGAAGTGACAAGCTCACTTTTTTCATTTTTGAGAAAGTGTCTGCCAGATAAAACAGATCTGAACAATTCTCATTTTTCTGCCAATCGCTCTTTCAAGTAAAAATGGTGCTCCATGAAAAAAGCAGTTAGATCAGTTCACAGCTCCAGTGATCTGCGTACTTCCCCTCCAGGTGATCATCGGGGTTCAGTAAGCACCAGAAGGGTTGTATCCATCCTTTCCATTTAATCATATGAAATGTTAAAAAGATATACTCAAGAGCTGAGATGTAATAAGGTGAATGATTTTATTGCTTCATTAAGAACAACCTTAAGTGAAACTAACTTTATTTTTTCCCACGAAGGCATGACAGTGGCAAAAACAGTGACCATCAGAGGAGTATAGTACGACTGACTTGATTTATGCTAATGTGCCTGCAGTATTTCCCACACTGTGAACCCCTGTTTTACATGTATCTGCGCACTTTTTAAAACCACACTCTCCTTTCCACATGAGGGCTTTGGGAACTGGGAGTTAACAAAATTGCTTCTCCCCACTTAAGCCTTTGCAGACTAATACATCTCCAAGTCTTTCCAGGTCTTGTTTTGCCTTCGTACTTTAAGTATTTACAGGAAGCATTTAAGAGATATAAACTCTTGCTGATTACGTGATTGACATTTTAAAAGCTTTAAAAATCACCTGCACATGAACAGGTTAGAGTACACTTGGTTTAAGACTTCCAAGTGACTGATGCACTAAGAAGGATGTTGAAAAGAGCTGGAGGTGTCCAGGAGAGGTCAGCTAGGTGAGTGGAAAGGCTAACACCACATCAGACAGTACCTGCTGCAAGAACTCAAGGACGTTCATGCAAAGCATCTCCTGGGAGGACATGTAGGCTGCCATCAAATAGTAGAAGAATTGTGCTGTGTGGAAGAGATTAGATGGCTCATTGGTAGTCCCAGGTGGCTAGTTTTTAATTTAATATTTTTTAAAACATTCTTTACTTTTCTTTTTTTTAGTAGCACGATCCTAGCTCACTGCAGCCTCAACTTCTTGGGCTCAAGTGATCCTCCCACCTCAGCCTCCTGAGTAGCTGGGACTACAGGCACACACCACCATTCCCAGCTAGTGTTTGCATTTTTTTTGTAGAGATGAGGTCTTGCTATGTTGCTTAGGCTGGTCTCAAACTCCTAGACTCAAGCAATCCTCCCACCTTGACCTCCGAAAAACAACAACAAACATAAGCAGATTCTCTAAGAATTCTCTCTGCCAATGGAATGCGTTATGTCGGAATGTTGGCAGTAGCAATCAACGTGCCCAACAGAGGCTAGAAATACAAAGACCTAGAAAAGGGAAACTAAGGTACCAGGGCATGGGAAAAAGCATAAAATAAAGTAAAAAGAAATGTTGGACGAACTACAATGAGTTGGGTTGGAGTGATTAATTCTTCTGTATGGCAAAGTCAAGGTATTACTGCCTGCTACGTCATGCAGGGGAAGGTGGTTGCCTCCAGACTTAGATAGACTTAAAAAGACTTTGTGGGGTGACAGAAACTAAGGCAGGTTGGGAGTCTGGACTTGTACGTGGACCCAAATGTCCTGCTCAGGTACATTAGATGCATCATTTAACCCCCCACCTGTAAAATATTACTATGTATGTTTGCATGTTTTCACACCTCTTACAGAAATGTTGTAGTTACAAAGTAAGTGACAATTTAAGAAATAATTGGGGTTAGGCATAGTGGCTGACACCTGTAATCTCAGCACTTTAGGAGGCTGAGGAGGGGAGATTCACTTAGCCCAGGAGTTCAAGAACCAGCCTGGGCAACGTAGCAAGACCTAATTGAAAAATTAGCTGATCGTGGTGGCATGTGCCTGTAGTCTCAGCTACTTGGGAGACTGAGGCAGAAGGATTGCTTGAGCCCAGGAGTTTGAGGCTGCAGTGAGTCATGATCGTGCCATTGTATCCCAGCCTGGGCAACAGAGTGAGACCTATCTCAAAAACAGAAAGATGTGGGGTTTCCCCCCACAATAAAGCTCCACCAATGCTGGGATTTATTAAAATGTCTTTGAACGCTTGCCTCTGGAAACTATTTGCTGAGAGAACTGAAAAATTAGTCAGGCAAAGGAAGCGCAGCTCATACAATGTGATTAGAGCAGCACATTTAACACAGTGTCTCGTTAAATGCCTTCTGACAAATTCACTCAGATTATCTTGGTTATGACTTGTGACAAGGACCAAGAAATGACTCGAAGGCCCGGCAGGCCAATGTGACAACAAATGGTCACTGAGTTGTGAGAAAATGCGACGGGAAAGGATTGGTAGGGGGAGGAAGAAGAAAGGAGCTTCAGGGATGGATGTTTGATCTGGTCTTATTTAATATCTTCATTAATGATCCGGAAGAGGGGTAAATAGCCTGTTAATTAAATTTTCAAATGAGACTAAATTGAGAAATGTTGTAAATATGCTCAAGGACAAAGAAGTAATGGGAAGCCACCATGAGAGGCTAGAAGGAGGAGTTTGAAGAGAAAAAACCAAAAGCATGCATACGTTCTGGAAGCCAATGGTGGCCAAGAAACAGTTGGAGTCCTCTGCACGTGTTTTGCACTCTGTTTTCCTTCCTTTATTCCTTCAGTGTTGACTGTAGTAGACCCAGCTGATGCCTGCCCATACACTCGGTAGCATTCACAGTTGCACTGTAGTGGGAACACAGAAAGGCCATGACACCAAGGCTGTTTTAAGAAATTGCAGATTTATTTGTGCCGGCACGTGATTCAGCGGGCTAATGCTCCCAGGCTGAGCCCCCCGGAGAAGGAGGAGAGGGATCTTATACCTTAGTTTTGGGTAAGGGAGGGGGTCGGGTTGAGAGATTACACATTTTCTTTGGAATTCACAAGGTTGTACTCAGCAAAATCAGATTTTTAAAGAACAAATGGTCTTCAGGAAATGCATGGCAAGCAGGGGTTGTAAACTGATAACCACAAAAAGAGAGGATTTGGGTAAGTTTGTGAATTGGTCACTCTTTTGCATTTCCAGGAAAGCCATTAGTCTTTGACTATTTGGTTTTCTCAAATAAAACCGGTCTGGCGGGTTTTCAGAGCTTGCCGATTGACTTTCTTTTTTTTTGAGTTGGAGTCTCACTCTGTTGCCCAGACTGGAGTACAGTGGCCGCTCCCGGCCACCCCAGCCTCAACCTGCTGGGCTCTGGCGATCCTTCCGCCTCAGCCTTCCAAGTAGCTGGAATTACAGGCACGCACAACCACGCCCAGCTACTTTTTTTGATTTACTGTAGAGGTGAGGTTTGCCAAGTTGCCCAGGCGGGTCTCGAACCCGCGGGCTCAGGCAATTCACTCACCTCAGCCTCCTAAAGTGCAGGATTACAGGCTGAGCCACCGAGCCCAGTCCAATTGACTTTCAAAAGGAATACTTTTAACTGCTCCCGGCCCCCTTTCTACCACAGCACACCTGGAAGCCTGCTCACCAACTCAGCCTGGGGCCTCTAGTTTGTCCACTGGAGCAGGACCAGCCAGAGTGCAGAAAAGTTAATACCCTCAGAAGCTGCCCTCAAGCAAAATGAACGAGTGGGGACAGGATAAATGCTCCCACCTTCTTTGCCCCTCTGTTTGGGTAAGTCTGGATGTCTGCCAGGATTCCCCAATGAGACTCAGCTCCAGTTGTCCACAGAGCGAGCTCTTGTGAGGTCGAGCCCCTGACTGATGTCCTGTCCCTTCCTGATACTTCCCAGCTCATCTGCCAGTGCTGAGTGCGATCACCTCTGCCTTGGACTTTCTATACTACTGTAACAGAATACCACAGACTGGGTCATTTTAAGCGAACCCAGGGATCCTGGAGACCTTTGCAAAAGCAGGTTAAGTATCTTTCATGGCCCTTGAACTGTTCAGGACCACAATCAACAAAGTCAATCAACTGAGCCCACCTTTCAGGTGAGTCATGTTGCTGAAGATATAGTCATCAGATAAAACAGGGGTTCTCAAGAGTAGTCTCTGACCTAGCACTCAGAGAATCCTCTGGAAACTTGTTAGAAACGCACATTCTGGAGACTCGCCCCAAGGTAAATCAGTCAGTAATCCTGGAAATGAGAACTAGACTCACAGATGACAGTTCAGTGAAGCCAGGACTCCCAGGATGTGGCCTTAACTTCAACCGAGGATGGATTCTGCTTTGTCCCGTGGACTTTGCAAAAAAAGGACTCTTGTAACCAGTATACTCTCAAGTGACTGTGTCCAATCCCTCAGATCAGACTGAGAGAGACAAGTGAGCAGAATGTGCTGACAGTTTTCAAGAGAGCATTGCTGGAAAAATCTTTGGCCATATTGAGTCTTTCCAGTTTAGGTTAGTATCTCCCTTTCTACGGACTTATTTATCCTTAGGAAGAGATACTCGATGGTCCCATGAATGTCAGCACACCTGAGATAAGGCCAAGTCCCCAAGGCAGTGACCTCATTTCTCTGGCCTTACAATGGAACTGCTTTTGACTTTCTCATCGTTATGTAACCTAACCACATGTCCCTGGCATGCTCCACACTCCCTCGAAAAGCTAATTGGCTTGTTTCCTTGTGCTTCTTGTGCTCAAAAGAAAGGCATCTTGTCCATGTCTCAATGTCCCCATGACCCAACCGCAGAACAAGGCATTCTACCCTCGTCATTTGTCATGGCGCAAGCAACCAAATGTCGCCTCAGTAAATATTCATGGAAATGAATTGACTAAAGAAACCAAAAACCCATGGGACATATGGAATTGCACTAGACTCTGTGAACAATGGGGTGATAATAGTAATAACCTATGCCTGAGGAGAGTTTTCAGAGAACTGAAAACACTTTACAATTAAGTGCCACATGGGTGCTAAATTTATTCGCGGGAAATTGAATGCAGCCTTAGCAAAACTCAGGCTGGACAGCAGTGCCCCTACCCAGTGGGACATTGTTCTCTCCATCGCTACCAAGTAAGCTCCTCCCAGCATTCTCCATCCACAGGAAAACACAACAGCTTCGAATCTGATCTTGACTGAGTCAGACTGAGGTTATCTCAAAAACATTACAACTAAAAATATATCTTTCCATAACATGAAAAGGTAATCTACATTCCAAGATTTGTTTTTTAGCATAGCAATGGTTTGAACAGGAGTACCATATCATACAGTAAAGTTCAAGCATCCTTTTCAAATATATTTGAATCTCAATGCCAAGGGCATTGAATTCATCTCTTTGCTTGAGCCTGAAGAATGCTGTAGAAAACACAAATAAGTGGTTTAAAAGGTCCATAAGAATGCAAAACATGTAATTCCATTATGGAATGATATGAGAATGATAGAATATCAACATGATAATGAGGCAAAATAGAAGGTTCCATCCTTCCTGGCTTAGAGAACACATTTAACAAATGAAATCTGGATAAAAACAGAACTACTTATAGCAGCTCTAGGAAATTAAAGAAATCTCCCATGCAACATATTTTGTTTTTATGAATCTAACTGGTGAAATTTGATAATACATATTTGAAAAGTGTAAGGAAACAAACATGGAGACTTCCAGCTCAAAATGGTAATGAACACAGCTCTGGACACCCCACCTTCCCATAAAATCATCACCCTTTCCATAAAATTACCTATGAAGACCCAGAAGATGAATATCACAGCAATTAGAAAACTGGGATTTGTAGTCAAACTCTTACAGTCTTGGAGAAAGCCCTACTACTCAATAAGCAGATTAAACCAGATTGGATGACTTTCTTTGGGACTCACCAGTTCTGCACCAGTTATGCCCTCCTTGTCCACCAAGATTCAGCAGTACAACATTTGTGCCAATCACAAAATTAGACAGCTGACTTTTCACCATGAGATGCTTCCTTTTTAGATACCAACATACTGTTTCATGCCCTTCACTCCAATCATTGCTTATCTTTATACCTCCATTCAAATACAGCAACAATAATATTAATAGTGACAACAGGAGCTATTATTTAAAATTTACTGCACACTGTGCTAAATGCTTTACAAACATTACCATATTTACACACTGTGATATTTCACAATAAGAGTGCTATTGTGATCTTTATTTTAGAAAAGAGAAGTTCAAAGATAGGAGATAACTTTTCAAAGTTCACAAAGCTTGTAGAATGGGTGTGTGAACTTAGATTGCAAGACTTTCAAGCAAGAAGTTACTAGATTGTAGCATAGCCCTTATGAGAGATATTTGTCAAGAAACACGGAGTAAGTCAGATGGTATCACAGGAGATACTGTCCCTCCAAATGGTGTGATCTAAGGGGGGAGGAAGCAGAGACATGGCAAGCTCTGCTGGCAGTTACATGCTGGGAATTTTATTGTTGTGCTTCCATCTTTTTGGAATGTCAGAGCTAGGAAACATGGAAAGAAGTTTCCATCCCAGTCCATGTGAAATCTAGCTAAACCTCTAAGAAAGAATGTTATCTGCAACACAGAGCAAAGCCAAAAGTAAAAAAGCATTCTTTCTGTCTATTGGAGTACACACCAAAAAAGTAAAACACAAAGAACATGTAAATTGAATGAAAATTGGAAAAAATACTATTATGAAAACCCAGAGAATAAAAAGACTTCTGAAAATAATATTATAAAAACTGAAATCTGGGGGGAATGGTCTGGTAATCTCATTTAAATAGAGAACAAATTAACCTCCATGAGGCAAAAAGAGAACATCATTAAGAGATAAATAATTTGGGTCAAAAACCAGCAGACTAAGATCAAAAGTGATGTAGTCAAATAGGAAAGATTTCAGGGAAATTAGAAAAGCAATAACATAATATATATCCACATTGGAGGCAAAAAAAAAAAAAAAAAAAGAGTATAATTGACATTGCAAAAAACCAATCAGTAGTATGGAGGGCAAACTTCAGTAGTTCTCCTAAAACTCAGACAAAAACTAAAATGATGGGATAAAATATTCAAAAAAAAAACACATAATAGAGATCAAACTTTAAATTTAGAACAACTAGAATAAACACAATATCCAAAGTCATAGTTAAGAAAACCTTCCTTCAGACCAAAAAAAAAAAAAAAATGTATGAGCATGTTGATAAACATCTCACAATGTTCCAAGAAAATCAGCAGAAAGAAATAACAAACACATGGACCCATCTAAAAATGTGTAACCACTAGGATAAAGTTTTAAACATTACACATTTGTAGGCAGAAAAAAAAATAGTTTACACACAAAGAAATAAAAGTCTGGCTGGCCTCATACTTTTCATTACTCAATGCTAAAAAACAATGAAGCAATGATTAACACATTTTGAAGAGGACAAAATTGTAAACCACGAACATTATACCCAGCCAAGTCATCTTTAGAAAGTCTTAGAGAGGCAAAGGTGTTAGTTTATCTACTTGACCTTCTTTTAAAGTTAGAATTAAAATTACAAAAATTCAACCCAAGGAAGTCATATTATAAAAGAACTGGTAGACTGTCCTGTGGGCTATTACTCAAAACCACCACACCTGAGCCTGTAAGAATTATTGGAGGCTGTGGGCGCCAGTCAGTCTTTCTTTGACTCTGGATAACTCTTTTTAAAAAATTAGAATTGTTACTTTTTAATTTTTCAGATTCAATAAATCATTCTAGAAAATAAAATTCAGAAATACAAATAAATAGAAATGCCATTGTGGAAAAAAAAAAGACACCACTTACCTAGTTCCATTAAAGACTATGGGAAAGAAATTTTGCGGTCATATTTAGTGGATATGATACTTTTCCTTTTTTAAAAAAGAAATTCACCACATTTCCTTTAAGGAGCTCATATTATCTGATTAAAAAATAAGCTATTAAAAAAGAAAATAGCATGTTCAGAACTCATCTCACTTCTGCTAAAAGGATCGATATCTTTGGCTCCACTCTGCTGGCGTTGAAGCTTTCCAAGTATCTATTTTAAAGAAGTAGGACACTGCTTCTGGCTGGTTATGTTCTCTGCACACTGGCTGTTGTGCTAAGGAGTTGACTATATGATCTCCATGGCCCCTATTCAGAATCGCAATGACTCTTCTGGCTCAGAAAGGTCAACCAAAGCAGCCAGCCCATCCCGCTAGCCAGCCTTGCCCTGGGAAGAAAGTCTTGTCAACTGAGGTGCATTTCAGACACTCCTGTTTTCCCTGAATTTTAAATAACTTTTTTTACATGATAAAAGTAGCCAATGCTTAAAACAGAAAATTTGGAAGACTCCAGCACATAAAGGGGAAAATACGAAATGTCCCGTAATCTCATGATTTGCAGCCACGGTATTTCATTTCTGAGATTGCTGGGAGGAGAGTCATTTAAAAGCAGGGCACCCCCACATCCTTTGGGGCTGCCACAGTTTCCATGGCTCCACTTTGGAAAGGAGACAGACGGACTTAAGCAAGCCGCTGCCCAAGGGCTTGAGAACTCCTCATCTGAGCTGTCCTCACACTCCAAGCTCAAATAAAATCAATACGATAACACCCATGGAAGCGCTTTATAAACTCTCAAGGCTTATGCAAATGTTACTTGTAATTATCCGCAGGAGCAAATGGGTTGGGGATCTTGGTATGGTGGTGGCTGCACAAAGGGAAGTTAGTTGCCAAGAAACATTTTCTCAGTTTTCTGCCATTGGAGGTGTCATCATTCTGGCTTTTCTTTGTGTGGCAGGCTACCCTCTGGCATTTCATCTTCCACAAGAATCTGGCGGTGCCATGGTTGATCCTGGCAGAGACATACATGGCTTCGGGAATTCGCTGCTCTGTTCACAGGGCTGTACACTTATACATGGTGTGTTCAGATCTGCATGGCCCCCCAAAAGGAACACAACTTGAAATGCTTTGCTTTAAAGCACGCCATATTGGTAAGACTTGCCTCCCAGAAGAAGGCAGCAAAATCCTGTGTTGTTTATTAACTTGTGAGGCTGGGCTCGGTGATTCAGCCTGTCATCCCAGCACTTTGGGAGGCCAAGGAAAGAGGATTGCCTGAGCCTGGGGGTTCGAAACCAGCCTGGGCAACTTGGTGAGACCACGTCTGTACAATAATCACAAAAAATTAGCCAGGCTTGGTAGCATGCATCTGTAGTTCCAGCAACTTGGAAGGCTGAGGCAGAGGGATCGCCTAAGTCCAGCAGGTCGAGGCTGCTGTGACCGTGAGCGTGCCACCGTACTCCAGCCCGAGTGACAAGAGTGAAACTCCAACTCAAAACAAACAAGCAAAAAAAATTAAAGGACAACTTTATTAACTTGTTGCTGTGTGCACCATTTGCCATCCTGAGGCATGAATGATGTTAAAGCCCCTTGGGAAGGGGCTGAAAAGGAAATATGGAAAAGGGAATATCAGGGTGAGAGGTGATGGGGTGGAAATTTTTGACAGCTCCTGCTTTTTAAGTTAATGTCCCCTCAGACAAGGCCGTTGGCCTAATATTCATCATTCTAATCATACTTTCTTCTCTAGGCCACCTAAAACCATCCCCTCTTAATTTTCCAGCCACTTCCCTGATCATTCTTTCCTGGTCTCCTCACCCATTCCTCCCTCCCTGCTCAGCCTGCAAATGTTGAAGTGGTCTCAATCAACAACCTCAGGAGAGCCAAGTTCTTGTTTGATGGCTTGCCACTGAGCCTCAGTGCTAAGAATCCCATCTGGCACTTAGTATATGCTCACTAAATATTTTGGAGTGAGTGAGCGAATTAATATATGAAAGAATGCATTGCTGACCAATCCTCTATTTCCTTAACATGGCATCTCCTCACACTTCCAAATAATTAATTCTCATGCCCAGAGCCTCCCACCATTGCTAGGACATTTCGCTAAATAAAGTTCACGGATCTTCCTGTAACTCCAGACCCAAGCCTCCCCCACACCTCCCCCCTACCTCCTTTCCTTCCATGGAATGGGGCCCAAAATTTCCCTGCCTTCGAATCAACTGTCATCAAGGCATCTACCTCCAGTCTCCTCCTTATTCTTCCAAGCTCCTTATAACCAAAATAAGTATAGTGTTTAGTCAGGCAGTATCTTCCCAATCCTAATCAAGGGAAACTACACATGTATTCCAAATATTTTGAATTTCTGGGAAATCCCCTCAATATCTCGCCTTTATTGGAAAATTCCAAAAAAATTTTTGCAGGATGGGGTCATAAAAAATCACTAGAGTTTCAGAAGCTCTTTATCACTTAGGTCATTTTCTGGGCCTCGTTTCCCCTTTGCTGAGGTGGGTATAATAATATTAGAAAAGACTAGACAAACAATACAGAAGAAAGGGTCTTGGACAATGCCTTGGACACAGGAAAGAAGCTGGTCAATTACCCTACATTAAATTTTAAAATAAATTAAATTTTAAAAACTCAGGAACAGAAAGCCAAATACGACATTCTCACCTAGAAGTGAGCGCCAAGTAGCTACAGGTCCGCAAAGGCATCCAGAGTGGTATCATGAGCATGGGCGTCTCAGGGGGGAGGGTGAGAGTGAGGGTTGAAAGTCACCAATCAAGTACAGTCTACACTATTCGGGTGCCAGGGACACTCAAAGCCTAGACTTCACCTCCACACAATTCATCCATTGACTCAAAAGACACCGGTATCCCCAAAGCTGTTGACATTTTAAAAATTAAACAAGGAAAAGAAAGAGTCTGGTCAAATCTGAATCTTCGCAACCTTCACTGCCAGAGTTGATTTGCCTTCTCATCCTAGGGAACAGGAAACAAACCACAGCCAAACCGAAGGTGCAGGAGTTGCCACTGAGACAGGAGACTTGAAGCGGGAAAGAGGGAGGCCTTTCCCAAAGACTGAAGAGGACCGGGCAGCCATATGGTGACGACTGGCCGGCGTGATAGGCAAGCTAGCTTTCCATTTCCCAGCTCAGTGCCGAGAAAAATCTCAGCAGCCCGCGGGTAGACAGTTTTCAGAGAGCCGGGAGGCAGGAATACATCTGCAGGACCTGTAAGGGCCTCCTGGAATTCTGCGCCTGGGGCACCTTGGAGGCCTCACCCTAGCCCCTCTTCTCCCAACCACAGGGAACGACAGAGAGGCTCTCTCCATCCCCCTGATGCCCCCCTGCCCTCAGCTACGGACCAACCCACACAGCTGGAATCTGGTGAGATGGACAGAGCACCGTGCCAACTTTTTGTATCCAAACCACCAAATTCACGCCGTTTTATACCAATGGATGCTTTACTACCACTTCGCAGTAAAAGAATCTGTCCTGTAGTTCAGATTTCCCAAGAACGCTCAGAAGACAGGAATACGCTAACCTGGCAAAGATCCACAGATATTACCACCTGTGAAATTCACGAAAGAATGCACCCTGCTTGGGCATTACACCTGGATGTATGCAGTCACCCAGATTCCAACAGCCGTTAAAATTAGTGAGCAGGGGCTATTGGCCAGAGAAGACTCTTACAGATGAGTATGAGTCCGTGTAGAGAATGGCTTTATTAGGAACCAGCAACTAGCAGGCTCTTCTATGGGGATGGGAATGTGGAGACAAATGTTCATTTCCTTCCCACCATTTTCTTTTTTTAATGGTTTTTATTTTTAACTATAACTTTGTTGAGTGAGACTATCCTTAAAAGACCAAACTGTGATGGACTTGAATATAAAATATGCTTAAATTGGAGACAATGTTAGGTATCGTCAAGTCTAACACTATCATTTTAGGGTTGTGGAAACCAAGCCCCAGAAAAGGCCAGGGGCTCACAGGTGGAGCTAAAAGAGGGACCCCAGAATCCTAAATCCAGGAATCTTCCATCTTAATATTCGCCCTATCTGCTTACCACTCCTACATGGTCTGCTTAAGAGATTTCTTGAAGTTGGCACTTTTTTTTTTTTTTTACAGAAGTTCACTACAATGAATGAAAACCAGTATCACTTGCCACAAATAAAAGGCAACTGGAAACATAAACAGGGCGAAAGTGAAACAATGTTAAATTCTAAGTAAGAAGGCTCTGGAATTACTTCTGGCCCAAATGGTTGATATTAGCCAATGAAATAGCCTTGTTATCAGCAGAAGCACTGAAAGAAAATTGAAAAAGTAATGGTTGTCTCAACACGTGGCTCAATGCCATTTAAGGCTGCTTTTCTGTTAGGTTCCCAAACACTGACCAGAAGGCTCACCTCCTCCAGGGCAGCCCACCAGAATCTCTGAAGAAGTAGCCTCGTCTGTGGCCACACACCCTTCCCCATCACCCTATTTTGGAAATTGAGAGCCATCCTTGAATTTTAGGTGAGACTTGTTCAGAATGTGCTCAGAGAGTTAGATGCACACTAGGAAAGGAAACTCACTAGTAGTGAGTCTCTAGTGATAATAATGAAATAAAACAAAACCGAGGCTCTAGTGATAATCACTGAGATCACAGTGATTCAGCTTCTCCTAAATGAAACATTTCGTGACAGATACCTACGTTGTGCCAGGCTGGGCATGTGATGTGTCTCATTTAATCTCACAGCAACCTTCGAAGGCAGATATGATTGTCTCCATGTCACACATGAGGACAAGGAGGCCCAGAGATATTAAGTCACTTGCCTCAAGTCACATGGCCAATAGTGGGATTCAAGCCCAGATCTCTCATGCCAACTCCGGCTGCATCTGAGAGCTTTTACAAAGTGGCAGAGCTTCACTCCCAACGGATGCTGATGAAACTAGCCCGCCGTGGAGGCTTGTGGTGGTACCAATTTTAAGCTTCCTGCTGGTTCTGGTGTACGACTGGCCTTAAGGAACCCTTGCTTGACACTACAACCTTTGCTGTTATTCCCTTGGTGCTTTTTCAGTCAGTTTCAAAATCTGCTTCCCTAAATTTTCTCTGTCATTTCCTAGTGAAATTTCAGCGAGTGTGAAAGTCTAAATCTATAAGAAAACAGGCCACGGCCCCAGGGCGGGAGTCTCAGCCTGGGATGGGGGAGTCCTGGACCCAAGCCCGGCCTCTGCTCCCATTTCGCGGGGACCTTAGGCAGAGGTTCAGCCTTGTTTCCTCATCTGCAACACGAAGGGGCCGGACTTAGCCATCTCTGCGCTCCTTCCAGCCTTCAGTGGCTGTGATCAGCTTCCAGACGCCGTGAGCCTCTGCAAAGCCCAACCCCCTGCCTTTCCAGCTTGCTGGCTTACTTCTTTCTTCAGAGCAGTGAGCTTTGGCCGGACCATGCCCTGTCTTCCCCAGTCCTCTTGAGTGGCTCCTAGGTGCCTATTCAGTGAGCTTTGGCCGGACCATGCCCTGTCTTCCCCAGTCCTCTTGAGTGGTTCCTAGGTGCCTGGCTTCTATTTCACCATGGGAACTCCTTTTCTCATTATGAACTTGAGTCTACTGTTTTTTTCTTTAACCAAACTTCAGTTCCCTCCCATCTATAGGGACTCTTTTACTCTACCCCAGTATCCTTCTGCAGATCTTTTTTTTTTAAAGATGTGGGACACGATTCAGGGTGAGGGATACAAATGTCCGTTATGCAGGTACTCTTGTTGATGGGGTGTGCCCCTCCCTCCCCTGGCAGTTTCCCTCAACTGCTAATCCCACCCACCCCCTGACAGTTTCCCACTGCTGCCAATTCCTTTCTTATAGTGTTGTAATTGTTCAAGATCCGCTTATGAGTGAGAACACATGGTACTCCGTTCTTTGTTTCTGTGATAGATCACTGAGTGTGATCGACTCTAAATCCATCCAGGTTGCTGCCAAGTCCATGTTTGTCCTTCTTTGTGGTTGCATAATATTCCATTGCGTCTATGTACACATTTTTTTAATCCAGTCCAGCTTCGATGGGCAGCATGGTTGGTTCCATGTTTTCGCTATTGTGAGTAAAGCTGCAACAAACAGGCCTTTCACAGATCTTAATTAAGTACACTCATTTTCTGAAGCTTCTCCCAATATGGAGGCCAGGGCCCTACCGGTAGGAATGGAGGGAAGAGGGAAGTTCATTAAATTCCTTACATTACAGGATCAATGTCATTATCATATTCCCCCCTAAGCAGACAGGGGAGTTAAACTTCAAGCACGTGATGTACATGCACACACGCACGCACGCGCACACACACACATGCATGCATTTCCCCACTTTAAAATACTTTCAGTATCTCTGTTCTGGATTTATTTTCCCCTACAGAATATTTAGCATAGAGGAATATTTTTCAGAAAACAATTTGTTTCACTTCCCGGAATTCTCCTAACTTGTGTTTGTGTGCGTGTCAGTCTGTCTCTAAAGACAGCCAGGGCTCAGGCTACATCGCCCTAAAGTCAGTTAGAAAGCCTCAAAGCACAGGTTAGTTCCTCTATGTGCTCCCATCCCATGCTGGAGCTAATCCCAAGTGTGTGGATACCCACAGTTCCAAAACTCTGAGCCGCCACAAAGGTGGGAGCCACGGACCACCCCTTCCAAGTGAACTCCCATCCCCTGGGGCCCACTTTGCCTCAGCACCGACCCGCCAGCCTTTCTCCCACGAGCCCCGAACCTCCCTGAAATGCAGCCGGCCTTGAAAAATCCGTCACATTAAATCTGAGGCTGATTATACCACGATGACCCACAGAATTTTCTAGGGCATGACAGACAGGCTTTATGGAGCGTTGGAACAACCCCACGTCCCACAGGGAGAAAGACGATTTCCAGACTGTCAGGACAGAGTATGGGGTGCATCCCACAGGTTTTCTGAAGAAAACAATTCTGTTGATTGGAACCGTGTTTTGCCAGTGCCTACTTGGTTTGCATAGGTTGCAGCTTGTTAAAATCTCCGAACATCAGTTTTACATTTATCCTTGTTGTTGCTTTTTTTAAGTGGAACGAATAATCAGGTCTTTTAGGGCAAGTTTATTGTTTGGGGGACAACTGTTCCCCATCCAGCTCCACACAACCACCTTCCCACTGGTAGGTGGGAAGGAACGTTTTCGGTTCCTTTCGTTATTTCTCCTTTGTCATGAAACCATGGGTGTGTTTTTTATTTCCAGGGAGAAAAGAGAGTGTGTTTATGATTTTGCCTTTATTTTTAGACTGCTTCTTCGGCTCTAATTCTAACAGTGTATATTGTTACAGCAATCTCAAGTTCTAATTTATTTATTGTTAAAATGCTAATTATGCACTCGCCTTGTTGTTATTGAAACGAAGTACAAAGTTAACTCAGAACGTTTCAGAATATCCCATTGAGCTCTAAATGTAACATCATGTCTTTCCAGGGAGCGGGACAGGGAAGACTCCCTGGGATTTCAGATCTGGGGAGTCACTCGTAGGTAGATGGGTCGCTAGCCATCTGAGCATGGAGGCAGCGTCTGACTATCTGGTGGCGGCTTTCAGTAACAAGGTGGAGCCACAGACCCCATGGGAGAGCATGAGTCCCTCGATTGTGTTCCAGTTTCCTACAGACAAACGGTGCCATTCGTGCAAGTCGGGAAGCTGCCAGTCTGCAATGAGTGTGACGAGAGGGGCGGCTGTCTATTGCAGAAAGTTCACAATTAAATCAAAATGTCAGAGCGAAGCAAAACTTGGAGACCACTCGGCCCTAATTTCCACCTTCTGTTTGAGGGAACTGAGGCCTTGAAATGGGAAAGGCTTTAGTCACAAACACTTGGAAAAGTAATGATAGAGCCTGGCTACCACCCCTGCCTCCTGACTCTCGAAACAGTGCTCTTTCTAAAGTGAGCCCCAAAGCTTTATCTGCATGGAGTAGCACCTGACTGTAAGAATAAAAGTAGCATCCTGCACCTGCCTGTAAGAATCAAAGAGGCCACGTGTCAACTCTTTACCCCACACCCAGTTCTGTGCTAAGTGCTTTGCCCACATTATCTCAATTAATTCTTATAACAACCCTTTGAGGGAGGTATTATTACAGATGATTCATCTAGGAAGCAGGGAGTCAATCATTTGCCTGAAGTCATATGGCTGGTCAAGAGCAGATCCAGAATGCAGTCCAGAGTCTTCTGCTAGCCCCTAGTCCAAACCACTGCCTCAGTCTGTCTCTATTACTGCTTCCCACCACTCTTTGATGCCTGCCTTACCAAATCCCACAGATTGTGGACAGACACTGCCTATGACCTTCTTCCCTGACCACAGAATACTAACAACAAGTTCAGGGAGCAAGCAGATATCCCTAGATCTCAGGACAGATGGGTCTCTTCACAGTATCAGGAAGCAGATTAGGACTGATCTGCAAACCCATGGTCATCCCGTTTCCCTGACCCAATGACTTGTGAACCTGCTCTGGCCAATAAGAAGTAAAGAAGAGAATTCTCAAGACTCTCCTTACTGTCTAAAAAGATAGAGCTTCCAAAGGTGGGGTCTTTAGCCTCTGGTCTCCAGTTTCTGCTTAAGATACTGGCATGAGCAGGCGATGCCTGGAGCTGAGGTAACCAGACTGTAAACATGAGGTGGCAACCATGAGGGGAAAAAACAAACAGTATGGAGGAATGATACTGTTAGAAAAATCCTGGCTCCTGGATGTTGGCAGACATTGCTGGGCCATTGTACCAACCTAACAGTGTCTACCTTCATATTTCTCCAAAGTTATGTATTGTCTGCCTAGGCCACAATTCATCAGATATTCTGTTTTTGGAAGACGGAAGCGTTCCCAACTGATATGAGCGGTGCATTCAGAGATGTGTCGTTTGAGGGTAGCTCTCCACCCCCAGGCCCAGCCTCGCCTTTGTGAAATGGACACAAGCTAGAGACATACCAAGGTTTTATACTGTGTTTTATGCTCAGTATTACTGAACATACATCTTGAAGCATTTGCCATATACCAGCCTACTATCATTTGGAGTGTGGATTTTTTTTTTTTTTTTGAGCTGGAGTCTCTCACTCTGTCACCCAGACTGGAGTGCAGTGGCATGCTCCTGGCCACCGCAGCCTCGACCCGCTGGGCTCCTGCGATCCTTCGGCCTCTGCCTTCCAAGTAGCAGGAACTACAGGCACGCACTACCACGCCCAGCTCATTTTTTATTTCTTGTAGAGACGAGGTCTTGCCAAGTTGCCCAGGTGGGTTTTGAACCTGCGGGTTCAGGTTTTGAACTTGCCTCGGCCTCCCAAAGTGCTGGGATTACAGGCTGAACCACCGAGCCCAGCCAGAGTATGGATTTTTTTTAATGTTGCTTATTGATATATCTTAGAACAAATTTTGGAGGAGCCTGTGATATGTTGGTGCAAGTATACAATGTGTGATGATCAAGAAAGGGTAATCGAGATATCCAACATCTCCAACTTTTATCTTTTCCTTGTGCGGAGAACATTACAATTCTCTTCTAGCTATTCTGAAATATGCAATAAATTATTCTTAGCTACACTTTTCCTACTGTACTCTTGAGTATAAGAATCTATTCCTACCTATAACTGGAGTATAGATTTTTGACTAAAGAAAATAAACCTTGATTCACCGAGGATAAAATGTACATACCAGGACACACACCCCACACGTGTGATCATATGAGAAAAGCAATTGCTTTATACCTACCATGAGCTGGTAAATCACATGATTATTCAGTAGTCAATTTGATAATTATTCAACAGAAGTCAAATCTTGGCCTTTCAAGTCCTGCTTTCATCATATATACCATATACGCCTTGTTCTGCGGAGTTGCCACAGAAAGATACGAAGAAAAGGCAACGCCTTCATGAATATTTGTATACCTAACCCTGAATGGTACCTTACACCTTTAAAATAAAAAAATTTTACAGCCGGGCTCGGTGGCTCAGCCTGTAATCCCACGCCTTTGGGAGGCTGAGGTGAGTGGATGGCCTGAGCCCACGGGTTCGAGACCCGCCTGGGCGGTGAGACCTCATCTCTACAATAAATCAAAAAATCAGCTGGGCGTGGTAGCACATGCCTGTAATTCCAGCTACTCGGAAGGCTGAGGCGGAAGGATCACCGGAGCCCGGCAGGTCGAGGCTGCGGTGGCCGGGAGTGGCCACTGCACTCCAGTCTGGGCAACAGAGTGAGACTCCAACTCAAAAAAAAATAAAAAATTTACAAAGAACAAGAAAAGGCAACACCTGAGAAGCCCACAGAGGGCCATCCCTGCAATGTTTTTATCCCTAAGTCTACAATTTTGCTTTTCTACCTCCCTACCTATATGCATATTCTAGGATTTACTAGTTTCGAACACATATGTGGCAGGCATATATTAACATTTGTTGCTTGAGTCTATCTCATTTTGAAACTATACTACAGTACTTTATTACGTAGAAAGCTTTCCTAAGACACTCTCACCCCATGACGGTCATCACTGAATTGTCAGTTGTTCAATAAACAAACATTGATGCATAATGAGCATTGTGTTAAGAATTTAGGACTTGTGTCTGGAAAGGGTTGGGACATGTGGTGTATTCTTTTTTTTTTTTTTTGGTGCCAATACAAATAGAAGTGATCCCAGCAGGAAGAAGCTATGGTTTCCTCTTATTTGTATCCAAGAATTCCATCCCCAGCCTTGGGAAAGAAAGCCAGACCGCCAATGTCCCCCTTTCTCTACTCACCTCTGGGGAGACAGAATGGCGTGAGCAAAGCATCTAGCTCAAATACCCCAAGACAATAGTATCGTATTCCTTGAGCTGGTTACTCCTCATGGACTTGGACTAAAGAGAAAACAGCAAAGGACAGAATCGACTTTCTTGTTATCAGAGACTCTTGTATTTAGCTGGTCCTTTGGGAGAAAACCAGATAACTAGATGAAGCAGTTTGTGTTGTAAAATCCACTAGAAGGAAACTCATTGCAAAACTTCCCAAGAGTAGCACAGGGTTTGTTCCTTAATCATTTTTGTATCCTTAACACCCAGAACAGTAACCAACACAAAGTAGGTATCCAATAAAAGTGTGCATAATAAATAAATGAATACACAGGGCTTGTTGTCATCATCGGTATTGGTCTTTTTATTAGTACCATTATTTTTCATCATCATCATCATCGGTATTATTATACACAAGTAGATCTAATTTTGTACTTTTCATTTGCGATGCTGTCGATAAAAAAAGGATCGCTGAAGAAACA
This sequence comes from Carlito syrichta, assembly GCF_000164805.1. NCBI lineage: Eukaryota > Metazoa > Chordata > Mammalia > Primates > Tarsiidae > Carlito > Carlito syrichta. Next base: position 484,453 of record NW_007248854.1, read on the forward strand.
TGGTATTCTGGTTTAGTTTACAAGGTCTGAGCTACAAAAGCACCACAAAATGTAGAGCTGTGATGAAATAAAACCTTATCTTAAACTTGCATTTTTAAAGCCCTGGAATGGAAATCTAAGTTGGGGATCCCAACTTTGTGAGAGGAGAAATTGTCTGATCCCCTTTTAATACACTCTGAAGTGAGAACATCACATTGAAGACGCACCCACAGTGTTGGGACCTTGTAAAACACCCAGGAGGAACAATCCTTTAAACAGAAGCACCTGATTTTTTGATCAAGCATTGTATTTGTCAGAGTAGATGATTGGGGTAGCACTGACAGAAATTTTATCACATTTCACATTTGTTCATTTCACACTTCAGGCTCTCTCTCGATCGCAGAATTTATTTCATTGGCATTTGTCATATCTCGGCTACCTTCTTTCACCACTTTGTAGATGGTGGCTTTTTTAGGCGACTTTTTCTGAGCTGAGGAATTTTTTTCTAGGATGCCAATCCAATCTGGTATTTCAAAATGCCAACACCATTGGCCCTGCTGGAAACCGATTAAACAATTTCTATGCCTAACAGCTCTTTTCAAGTTGCTGAGTTTTTGATTTTCATTTCTTAAGGCTAAATTTTCACACACACAAAAATTGCCCACTCTTTGCATGCAAATGAGGCAGTTTAGAAATGGAAATTCAAGCACAGTGAGCCCTGCATTAATTTACAAATCCATGGCATATTTAAAATATTTTTTCAAATTGCTTCACACGTTTTGGGTGTGTGACACATCGCCATTTAACTTAGTCAAAGTTATTTTGCTGATAAACTTTAGATAACTCTAAGGAAGGCATCTTTGGGAGAACCAAGGGAGAACTCTGCTTTCTGTTCCATGATACATATTTTTTCATTAAAATAAAATGGAATCAACTTGGGTGAGCTAGTGCTGACTCTAAAGACATGACTTTCTCACCCAGACGAAAAACTTGAGCGAATGGGAGAGGAAAGTAAAATCAATGTCCTTGTGAGTAAAAGTCTATGAAAGTATGGCGTGCATGCCATCAACACTTACATTTCCATCGTTTCGTTTCTGGTTCCTAGGAGAAGAGAACTCAAACGTATCTTCACACCTCTGCAAAGATAAAAAATAGATCATCATCACTAGTCTTCAGCAAAGTAGATCCTAGATTTCTGTTGTATATCTGCAAAGAAATAATGTACATTTGGATCAAATAGGGCTATTGAAGAAAAAGACTTTTTCTTATCCCTTCATTTTCTAATACTGCATAAAATGCCTGCACATTTTAGAACTGACATTTCTGGAGTTTTTTGGCTTTTTGGTTTTTTTTTTAAAGAAATCTTCCGTGTATCAATATCAATCAGCCTGTTCCTGACCAATTCAGATTGCAGCCAGACTTGAAAACCGTGACATGTTCTACCAGACAGAAGATGAATTACGAAGTCCTGGTAAATGGCACGGTAGCATTGGTGCAGGGGCAAATAGTCTATGGAAAAGACTAGAGGGACCTGAGAAGACTCACACATATATGAAAAACCTGACATTGCAAATAATTGGGAAAGGAAAGACTCTTCAATAAGAGTGCTAGAACAATGGGCAGCAATAAAGAAAAAAAGAAGGAAGAAAAGAAAGGCAGGAAGGGAGGGGGGAAGGAGAAAAGGGAAAGAAAAGAAAATGGATTCTCCCCACCACACCATTCACTAAAATCAGTTTCAGACAAACAAAGAACAATATGGAAGAAAAAACTTTACAATTTTGAAGAAAGAAAATGGGAAAGCATTTTTATGGTCTCGGGATGGAGAAGGATTCTTAAACCAGTCACGAGGAAGAAACTATGAAGGAAGAATAGAGCTAGATTCAGCCACGTTAACGTCCACTCATCAGAAGACACCAAAAAAGAGTCAAGAAACAAGTCCCAAACTAGAAGATGTCTACCATATCCGCAATGAACAAAGATGACTGTCCGTAAAATAGAGAACTTTGATGATTCAATAAGAAAAAAAAATTTACAAGGGGACAATTTATGGACAAGGGAAATAAAGTTGAGGCAGGATGAATGCCCATGAAACCTATGGGAAAATGTACATTAAAGATCAGGAAAACTCATAGTGAAGTCACTATGAGATACTATTTACTCCCACAAGGTGAGCAAAAATTTTAAAAGTCTGACCGTAGCGAGTGTTAGAGAGATGTAGAATAAGAATACGGAATGACTCCCAGACACTAGCTAGTGGGAGCACGATTTTTCCTGCCACTTTTTAATATGACTTAACCTCACCTAATGAAATCAGACTTGTGTCCACCCCAGAGCCATGCCCATATATACTCACTTCCAGATGTAAGCCACTCCCAGACATGTATGTGTAGAAATATATGTGTGTGTGTGTGTGTGTGTGTGTGTGTGTGTGTGTGTGTGCATGATATACATCTATCTCTAAGACAAACTTGTGCACATGTGTACCAGGCAATATATATAAAAATACTCACAGCATCATTGTTCTTCAGAACCAAACAAGCCAAACATCCATAAACAGGAGACTATGTGAATGAAATATGACATAAGCATCTGATGGAATGCAATGTGGTTACGATGAACATGCTTAAGTCTAAAATGTATAAAATTGAGGCATTAAAAAGCAAATTTCAGAAAAATACATACACTATTACTTTTTTACCTTAAGTTCTAAAACAGGTAAAACTAAGCTATCGCTTGCTTGGGAAAGTCTACCACTAAAGGGCGATTAACAGAAAACTCAGGATGGTGACTTCCTCCAGACAGAAGTGGGGATTATAATTTGGAGATGTCATGTCTAAGACTTCAAAATCATCAGTATGCAAGAAAAGGATTGGCAGTAACGGGAAACTGCGGGGAGACAGAGGGACACACCTCATCCACAAAGGTACCTGCATAATGAACATTCGTATACCTAACCCTGAATTGTACCCCACATCTTTAAAAGAAAAAAACTAAAAGAAAAAAAAAGCTTCAGTACTAGTTTTCTTCTTATTGGTTCTATGTTATCACTATATGTGAAATGGACATAGATGTTAGAAATACTATTTCATGGTTATTATATGTATGTATCAAGTGTTTTAAGTTTTAAAACAAACTCTGATGTGTGAGAACAAGATCAGAGGTGTAAACGCCATGCACCATCCCCTCCACTCCATCCTACTCCAGTTTGTCTTAAGTAGTAAGCTATTTCCAGAACTGTTGTCCAAAAACCATGTGAACTTCTTCCTCACAACGTAGTTGAAGGAAATGTGAGTGGGTACAACAGCATTCTGAAAGCAGGTGAAGCCCTTGTAAATGTCCCCTTCGATTTTCTGTGTTTCTATAATCATTCCAAAACACCCAAAATAGAAATGCAGTAAAGTCGAACTATTAAGGACCCTCTGCTAAACCCTGACTTCAGGGAGCTCTAAGCATAGTTCCACATACTAAGTCAGGAGGGATATACAGGTAGTGTCAGCCACAGTGTTGCTGTGGTTGTATTATTGTTCTTGCTGCTATGACCTATTTGGCTGGTCTTTCTGCCGTGACATAGAACGAGAAAGCACAGAGACATCTAATGGTTTGCTGACTTGATTCACCAGTACTATCTTAATAGCTACTAAAGTGGTGAACATTTCCCAAAAAACCTCCAACAAAGAATCTTGTCCTGAAGTTCCAAATGAGCAAACTTTGTGAAAGCAGGTATTAAACTGAGTTTTTGCTGGGGAAGCATCTTTACCTTGTATGTGTGTGTTTGGTCTACGCTTATTAGACCCTAAATTTCCATATGTGGTCCCGAGAAAATGATGGCTATGTATTTCTTGAAATTTCACATTCACTTTCTGTAGCTATTTTAACATCCCTCAGATCAGGATATTTTGCAGTCTATGGCATGACATAGTCTGGCAGCATTTTATTTCTTTTTTAGTGGAATACAAAATAATGGTTTTCTTAAAGTTGATGATTTCTCAGATTCTCTGGCAAATAACATCACATTTCCACAGGGATTCCTGGCATTTGAAGGGGGGGAAAGCAAAGATATCAGAACACAGGTAGATCAACTATTGCCACACTCCCTGGAGGTTGGAAATGGCCACCTGCAACAAGCCACACCTGAGGGCCACCCTCATGGGCAGGAAAGCAGGGGGACCAAGAGGAAGGCAAAGATGGTTCCACTTGTACTAAAATACTACTAAATGTCCCCTTCGATTTTTTGTGTTTCTGTAATCATTCCAAAACACCCAAAATAGAAATGCAGTAAAGCCGAACTACTAAGGACCCTCTGCCAAACCCTGACTTCAGGGAGCTCTAAGCATAGTTCCACATGCTAAGCCAGGAGGGATATACAGGTAGTGTCAGCCACTGCGTGTGCGTCAAAGCTCAGCAGCACCGCCAGGAACCACATCCGCCGTCAGCACAGAGCGTGAGAACAAAGTCCATCACAGCCACTCCCCGGCCCTGAGAACCAGCACCCCACAGTGCTGAGAGGATATAAGAGGCTCTTCACCAAAATCTCTGGTTAATAAAGAACCCATCATGTTGCTCAGGTAGTCTTGCACAATTGGTATGATGTGTGTGAAAAATCTACTTGAATGAAGGAGCAGCCATTCATAAATCACCAGTACTTGCATTAGATTGAGTATTGCCAAATCATGTGAATATGTATTTTTATTTAAGGTTTCTAAGAGAGTCATTTGTTTCTACAGATCCTTTGAGCATTTAAAAAGTAGTTGGGCTGGGCACGGTGGCTCAAGCCTGGAATTCCAGCACTTTGGGAGGCCGAGGCAACAGGATTGCCTCAGCCCAGGGATTTGAAACCAGCCTGGGCCACTTGGTGATACCTTGTCTCTACAATAAATCAAAAAATTAGCAGGGCATGGTGGTGTGTGCCTGTAGTTCCAGCTACTTGGAAGACTGAGACAGAAGGATCGCCCGAGTCCAGCTGGTCAAGGCTGCGGTGGCCATGAGCATGCCATTGCACTCCAGTCAAGGCAACAGAGTGACACTCTGACTCCAAAAAAAAAAGTAGTTGATAAGTTGCAATGTAAGTATTATATGCTGTATTTGCAGTGTTGGACACCAATTTTCTTTGGGTTATCCAAGTTGAGATTCTTTCTGTGTTCAGCAGGAATTACCTAAACTTTCAGGAGTAGCATCTACATTCTCTCTTCTGCTCATGTCAAAGCCTCCTTAGGCTAAGATTCACTATAAGGAGGGTCAAGATTATTTGATTTGATGTGTTACGAGTGGAACCAAACCCAGTGCCAGTGCTTCAAACGTACAGATTAGTTTGGAGTTTAAGTAGATTGAATCTGGGCAGAAAGGACGAACAGAACTTGATGAGCACATGTTAGGCTGTGTTTTGAGAACCCAAGGATATTTATCTGACCCGACCTGGCTCAGACTGATGTGGTCCAACCTGCTCCCATTCAAGGCCAGTTCTCCTTAAGCACCTCCCACCCCTGAGGGAAATAATGATAAAGATGTTCGCTGCTTTCGGTCCAGGAAAGGATATGTCAACAGAGAAAAAAATAACGGAGGTAAAACCCCAGAGCAGAAGCCTGAGCAACTCTCTGCCACCTGGCCATCATCACACCCTCAAAGTTCCTGCCAATGCCCTGCGTTCTTTCCACTCCGCGGAATAGAGCGCTGGAAGCAGATACCAGAGAGTAGCTTGCTTCCAGTGCCCTGACATGTGGCAGTTTCCTGCATGGGACTTTTATTCTTGTTCGGCATTTGGGCTTGTAAATGGCTCCGTGATTGATGCTTCATGGCTGCACGTGATAATTGTCTTGGCAGAAAGACATCTTTGTTCTTGCCCACTCACCTTTTGTGTGGTGTTCCCCACTCCCGTTCCCTTATTTATGACTTATTGATGTTCCTCTATATTTAGCAAGTGTTTTGCTAATATCCAAGGAGTCATCAAAGGTGCAGCTGCTTCATTTCTACAGGAAAACCCCACTTTAGGAGGCTGGCTCTGCCCCGGGAGGAGTGCTCCGAAACATTCCTCCGCACGAAGATGAGAAATGCACTTCTTCATTTTTAAATTAGCTGCCTAATGCTTCTGTCTTTTTCCCCGTTTGGGGCTCGATGAGCTCATATGTTATCCTTGGTTGATTGTCAAACTCGCGAGGATGTTTTTCTGGTCATCTTCACGTGGAGTTATATTTGGCTGTTTTTTCCTCCCTTTCCAGAGGCTTGTTTCTTCATTGTGTGGACATGGGACCTTGTTTTTATGTTTCCAATGTCCCAAGCTAGGAAACTTGAGATAGTCCCTTCCTGTTCCCTCCTGAGCTACTGGTTGGTGTCATAAGTGCTCAGATCACTTCCTGCTTGTCCTTAGAAAAAGAAGTCCTCTGGGACAGTGCCCCCACCTCTCTATCACGAGTGAACACAGCAGCAGAAGTCATTGCCAGCCCCACCCTTCTTGAATGCCATCCAAATCTGGCTAATCAACATTATACTCAAAACATCCTGTTGTCAAACGATCTCACCAGAAGGCAATGCCGTTGGAGAGTTTCCACTCCACTCCAAGCTGCCTTTCTCCAGGAAGAGAATGCTTGAAGGCAACTCCCCATCAGGTCCCATGGTCCCTCCACAACCCACTTCTATTTAACCCTTAGAAACAGAAAATATGTATTGTCTGTCGGTTTGGGCTTCCAAAAATCTGGAGTGAAAAAAAAGTCACCTTTTTATACTCAATCTTAAGACAAATAAAATAAGTAGGGAACAGACTTTGGAAGAGCTTTTGCAAGTTCTTTGGAAACTGACAGGAGAACACTGATGAGAGTTCTTTTGAAAATGACCAGAGGAGAAACCCTAAACACAAGAAACTGGATTGGCTAGAAGGAGGGCATCTGAAGTGGTACATTCTGCTTCCATATATGCCGATTGTGGCAATCAGAAGAGAAATGGGCTAACGAGTATTTGTAGGCAGCCTGTTTTGGAGAGATGACATGGTGCAGGGTTTGAGAGCACAGGCTCTGGAGCCATGTTTGAAACCGGCCTCCACCATGTATAGGCTGTGAGTCCTTAGCCAGTTATTTTAATCTCTTGGTGCAAGTGAAATGAATCATAGCAGGACCTCTCTCATGAAATTATGAGAAAAATGTATTTATTAAACAGTGCCTGACATGATAACCACTACATAAGCCTTTGTTAAGTCTAAAAGTTGACTTGAACCAAATTGATTAATCAATCCATTCATTTGATTTTCATCACACCCTGAGCTGGATTTTTGTGACAGACCCCATCGGTTGACTGCTCAAAAGCTATTTCCCTCTCCCTCCCTTTTGGAAGGCTGACCTCTACTCAATAAAGGCTGTGAATGTCATTACCTGGCTTTCCCAGCATTCCTTGCAACTAAAGTATAAACATGAAACCCAATTCTGGCCAATGGAACCTGAGGAGATTCTTGCTGGAGTCTCTTAGAAAGATTTTTCTGCCTTACAAAATAAACAGCTGGACAAGGAGATGCCCCTTCTATGCTTCCTGACTTCCAACATCATTCTCTAGCAGTCAACTCTGAGGAAAAAGCCAACTTGGTTTTGTTAAACCAACCCCGAAGCCACCTCTACCCAGGCTTCTTTGTCAAACACTGTGTTAAGATAATACTCTTGGGCCGGGCTTGGTGGCTCAGTCTGTAATCCCAGCACTTTGGGAGGCCGAGGCAAGTGGATTGACTGAACCCACGGGTTCAAGACCCACCTGGGCAACTTGGCAAGACCTCATCTGTACAATAAATAAAAAATTAGCCAGGCGTGGTAACACACCTGTAGTTCCAGCTACTTGGAAGGCTGAGGAGGAAGAATCGCCAGAGCCCAGGAGGTCAAGGCTGCAGGGGCCGGGAGCGTGCCACTGCACTCCAGTCTGGGTGACAGTGAGACTCCAACTCAAAAAAAAAAATAAAAGATAATACTCTTATGTTCTTACTCTTTAAGCTACATTCAATCAGGTGGTCATTCACCTGTAGCCAAATGTATCCTAAGGAACATAAGTTTACTTTATATGAGAAAATAAAAGGTCATAGATGAAATGAGGATGCCAGCCAGACAGGTGGTAGAGCTAGAACTCAAATCCAGTCTAACTCTAAAACTTGTGCTCTTACTGCTGCACCAGGAAGCCACCACCATGGTGCTCGCCAACTGGACAGACTAGTTTAATGCTCAGAGGCCCAGGGAACGACTGCATGCAAGGAAGACTGGAAATAATAAAATATTTAAAATGCCTTATATTTGTATCTTGCCTTAAATTGTTTGCAAATCACTTTCACCTTTAGAAATGCAAAGCTGGAAGGGAGCTCATAGACCATTCAGTCCAGATGACAAAACTGGAATGTTCAAAGTTATACACCCAGTTAGTGGCAAATCAGATAAGAACTGAGGACATGACCCACCATTCTCTCCTTACATTATGATCTCATTTTATCAAACTTTCAAAGCCATTCTGGAACTAGGAAGATGCTGAATAAACAATTGGACATTTAATCCTGGAACTCAGAGGAGAGTCAGGGCTGGAGATAAAAACTTAGGAGCTGCCAGTTTGTCAAGGGTGCTTTAGAACCCTAGGACTGGTTGAGTTCCAGGATGGAGCTGAGAGGAGTGTGGAGGATGAAGCTCTGAGTGCTTGCTAGAGGCCAAACACCGTGCTAATCACTTTATAGACGTTAACCCTGATGAGTTATTATAACAAATCAGGAGTCGGATACTTTTACTAACCTACTGACCTCATCGTATGGATGGAGAAACGGAAGCCCAGTGAGCTCTGCTTTTGAGCGGTGAGGGTGTTTTGTTTTGAAGTCAGAAGATAAACTCAGGCAGTCTCGTTCCAATCCCTGATTGCTGTGACATCCACTCTCATATCTTAGCCTTAGTTTGTAAAGATGCGCTCTCATAATCTGGTGGATGAGTGTAATAATACAGTTATCTATGTCATAGATACCAGCAAGGTCAGCTCTACTATTATGACCCCTCAACCCAGTCAGCTGGCCCTGCAACCAGCAGTTCACCACAGTGCTGGGTTGCCCAAAGGAGCCTGGAGCACATGTGAAGGACACCGGTGAATTTCAACCAGAAAAGGAGAAAAGCTCAACTTCAAAGAACTTACCCAGAATTTTCTAATACAAAATCTGAAAAGACACACTTTTTAATTTTAGCATGCATGTAAGTTTTGTGCTTTATGGTTTTTGTATTGTCCTTATTTTTAGTTTCTAGGGCTGAATCCAGCCTTGTAATTAGGAAGACTTGAGAGAAGACACCACCACCATGGCCCTTTTTCAGGATTTCATCATCTCTTTATACATTGTTACAGGAGTTCTTAGCCATCTGCCTCTCTCTCTCATCATATCCTCTTGGTTTCATTCTCCATGGTGTGATAAAAGAAAAAAAAAAGCTATCAAATATAAATCTAAGCTTGTCTCTCCTACTTAAAGTACTCCCAGTCATCCATGGGGTAAAATTTAAGGTCCCTAGCAAAACATTCATGGTCCTTGGTGATCTGAGTCCTGTTCATCCCTCTGGCTTCATGTCCTGACCCCTCACTTATCAGAATACCAAAGTATTTTGGGGTATACCACACACACACACACACACACACACACACACACACAAAATACGCTTTTCTTGCTTCTGCACCTTTGTCCATGTTGTTTTCTCTTCCTGGAATGTCCTTTCTACTCTTCCTCCTTACTCATACTTCAAAATGCAGTTTTAAAACCCTTCGAGAAACTTCTCTGCACCACTTATTACTGTCTTAACAAATTACCTACATTTTATAAGTCTCCTTTCTCGTGCTTAAAAACTGAGTTAATGAAAAATGCCTGAGATAATCCAGCTCTCCCCGGTCTACAAGAAACTCACCTTAGATCTAAGGGCTCACATAGATTGAAAGTAAAAGGATGTAAAAGGATAGTCCGCGCAAATAGTAACCAACAGGGAGCAGGGGTGGCTAGGCTGCTATCAGATAAATAGAGTTGAAGTCCAAACCATTACAAGAGGCAAAAAAAAGACATTATGTAATGATAAACGGGTCCGTTCATGAATAAAATAAAACAACCTATATAGGCAGCAAACATCAGAGCTCATAAGCAGATGAAACAAATATTGACAAATTTTAAGGCAGAAGTAGACAGTCTGATGACAATGGTAGAAGACTTCAAATCCCACTTTCAATAATGGATTAAAAAACAGACAGAAGATCAATAAGAAAATAATGATTTTGGCCGGGCTTGGTGGCTCAGCCTGTCATCCCAGCGCTTTGGGAGGCCGAGGTGAGTGGATTGCCTGAGTCCACGGGTTCGAGACCCACCCAGGCAACTTGGTGAGACCTTGTCTCTACAACAAATCAAAAAAGGACTGGGCATGGTAGCACGCGCCTCTAGTTCTAGCTACTTGGAAGGCTGAAGCAGAAAGATCGCCAGAGCCCAGCAGGTCGAGGCTGCAGTGACTGGAAGTGGCCACTACACTCCAGTCTGGGTGACAGAGTGAGACTCCAACTCAAAAAAAAAAAAAAAAGAAAAGAAAAGAAGGATTTGAGTACACTGTAGACCAACTGCCATAACAGCTATGTACAGAACATCCCAACCGACAATGGCAGAATACATTTTTCTCAAGTGCACACAGAACATTCTCCAGGATAGATTATATGTTAGCCCACATAATTAGTCTTAATAAATTTTAAGCAATTGAAAAAAGAAACTGAGATATCTACTCTGCCTACTGTGTCTCAAACACTGTGCCAGCCCTAGGAGGAACATGGTGTGTGACACAGATATGAGTCCAGCTCAGAAAGATTGTAGTCCAAAGGGAGTTACAGGAGATCAGTTGCAAAGCAAGGTGGTAACTGATTACATTTTAAAGTGTATTACTTGAGTTATTTTCAGATATAACACATTTGCATTTTTTGCATTAGTGGTACGGTCACCCACCATAGGGTGTACAAAGATGTGATTCTCGCTCAGATACTATAATTGAACTGCTCTGCAACAAATCTTGTACAAATAACCTTTTGGATGTTTACCTAGAGCAGATTTAAAACATACCTGCCAATTATTTGACACTCATGGGATCAGGAAATGAGGTCTGGTGTCTCTTCCCATTGAATTGGGTGGGCTGACATGTTTTACCAGTGGAATATGGCAGAAGTTATGCTATGTGATCTCAGAGTCAACTTTCACTTACTCACTGAAATCTCCATACCTGAATCCCTAAAGCCAGTGTATAAGAAGTTCAGTTTCCCTGAGATTTCTAAGCTAAAAGGTCCACATGTAGATGTTCTGGTCAATAGTCTCAGCTGAGCTCATCTTTCAGCAGCCAGCTCAATCAACAGACATGTGAGTGAAGAAGCCATCTTGAAAATGGGTTCTCCAGCCCTGCCCTCCCAATCCAAGTTGCCTGGACCCATTCAAATCACCCACCTGAGACTCCAGGCATCACAGAGCAAGGAAGAGCTTTCTCTGAGTTGCTGATTCACAAAGTCTGTTATCAGAAGTTTGGGGTAGTTTATTCATAGCAATAAATAATCAGAACACTACAACGCTATTGTAATTAGAAGTTTTGCCTGATTGGACCAATTTATCAAGCAGTTGATTCAGAACTTCAAATGTGTCTCTCTTATCCCTCTGCAATACTGCAACACAATTCAGTTCTGATGCTAACCACCCTGAGTGTGCAACAGACGCCACAAGTTTAAGGGCATGATCTCCAACCAGACTACCCTCACTACATGTATCAACTGCAAGTTCAAGGGTACCCAGGCTACCTGTACTTCTGACCAACTGGCTACATACCCTAGGAGTTTCCATGGCCCCACTCATGTTGGATAATTTGCTAGAATGACTCAGAGAAACCAGAAAAGTGCCTACAATTACAGTTTTGCTATAAAGGATACAAATCAGGACCCCCAAATGAAAAGACACATAGCCAGGGTCTTGGAGGGTCTGTTGTGCCCTTACCCCATGAAATCAAAGCATATCACTGTCCCGATACACTGATATATTCACCAAGCAAGAAGCTCTGAACTTTGAAGTTCAGCGTTTTTATTGAGGCTTCATTATAAAGATGTAATTGATTAAATAATTGGCATGCGATTGAACTCAATCTCCGACACTCCTCTTCTCCCCAGAGGACAGACTGGCTCCAAGCCCCAACCCTTTCATCACTTGGCTGGTCTTCCTGGTGATCAGCCCCATCTGAGTCATCGTGTCAGACTGAACTCAGGTGTGGTCTAAGGGCCTCGTGAATGATGAAGACGCATCTATTATTCAGGAAATTTGAAGGATTTAGAGTATTCCTTCTAAGAACTAGGACAAAGGCCAGGCAAATTTCCTATTACACAAACTCTCCCCCAACCCCAAACAGTGCTGCTTCATGATATTGGGACTGGAACTCTAGAAATCACATTTTTCCTTTGGTGCTGCCTTCTTGTTAGGCTTTGCCAAAGGGTACTAGAAGACAAGGAGGGAAAGGGGATTTACTGCTTTGTGTTTGGCCCCTGTTTTCTTTCTGTTTCAGTGGGCATCACCCTAGCCACCCTTTCAACCCTATAGTGCACTTCATCCTAGTACCTACGGTAGATTACAATTTGCAGTTTTTCTAATGTTCCCAGAACCAGCCTCATCATGTCCCCCCCCCAAAAAACATCAAAACAAGCCAGTCATCCATAGCCATCTCACTTTTAGATGTCTGAGTCCCAGCCCATGAAGCCTTTCTCCAGCTCAGAGACACCAGCCACAGCTGAACAGCAGTCTCTTCCTCAGAAGTCTGTGTTCCAGCTCTACAGGTCCCTTCCCCAAGTTCAAAGACACTAAGCCAGCCAGCTGGTATATGCTCCTCAAAAGTCGTCATTTCAGCTCTACACATCCCATCTCCAAACTTCTACATTTTAATAATTCTAACCACTGCAGTTTGTTTCCCAAGCTGCATAGGATAGAATGATACTTTAGTTCCTGTTTCCGTTTTCTCAAGTATCTAGCAATTTTTGTATTTCATTTAATCTACTGACTGATACACAATCTGTCAAAAGTGATGCCTCTCCGGAATCAGATAATAGTCCCATCATGACAGGACTTCATTCTCGGCTTCCTTGGACTTGTCACACCATCAAGTTCTAGACTTGCACTATCCAGTAGAACCTTCTGAGATAATAACGACATATCTGCATTGCCCCATATGGTGACCAAGAGCCTCTTATGACTGTTGAGCATAAAAATTTGACTGGTAGCCGGGTTCGGTGGCTCAGCCTGTATTCCCGCGCCTTTGGGAGGCTGAGGTGAGTGAATTGCCTGAGCCTGCTGGTTCGAGGCCCGCCTGGGTGGCGAGACCTCATCTCTACAATAAATCAAAAAATCAGCCGGGCATGGTAGCGCATGCCTGTAATTCTGGCTACTTGGAAGGCTGAGGCGGAAGGATCGCCGGAGCCCAGCAGTTCGAGTGCAGCTGGGTGACAGAGTGAGACTCCAACTCAAAAAAAAAAAAAAAAATTGACTGGTATGACTAGGGAACTAAACTTTAAGTTTTATTTACTAATTTATGTTTTCTTTAATTCATCTTACTTGAAATAACCACACGTTGCTAGTGGCTGTGGTGTTGAATTATACAGCTATATAACTTGATTCCTATCTCTCTCATTTACTGGAAATTACTCTTCCATTTTTCAGCAGACTCTTGTCCCATGAAATAAATTCGCATTGTGTTTTAATTAATTATATGGTCGTCTCTCTTACCAACTGTGAACACTTTTGGGGGACCACCTGATTGTCTTTGTACCTGGATACATGACTCAAAATGACATATAAATGGATTGCAGTGTCCAACCAGCGTAGTTCAGTGGACAGAGACTGAAGCCCTGTGTCAGTGAGGATGATGATAGCCTTGGGTTGTAGGATACAACTACTGGGACAGGATGCCTACCCTCTTTGTGCCTTCTTTTCCACATATACAAGATAGTTCCTTTATTAGGAATCATAATATCACTTACAAAACTAAAGACTCACCTTGACATTAATCTTGACATTCAATTTCTCAAAACTTGGTTTGATATCTTATTCTCCTATCCATGATTCCACATCAACTAGGTCTTTAATAAACAAAAATTTATGTCTCTTAAGTAGAAAAAACACATGGAAAATTCAATAAAGTTTGTCTCTGCTCCTTGGCATGGAAGGAAGAATGAAGAACTCTACTTCCTTTTATCATCCATCCATCCAATTGACCATTCAACCAATAATTATTGCACAAATACTGTACCAGGAACTCAACTAAATGGTAAACTAATAAAGAATGAAAAACGTGCCTGTTTCTTCAGCATGTATCCCCAGTGAAACTATAATATCTATGAAGCATCAGTATAGTGTCCAATCAACAACAACAAAAGAAGAATACCGCATATGCCATTTTGAAAATTAGTCACAAAACCATAACTGAAAAGAATTTGGTAGTCCCATTTGACAAGTTTTTTTAAGCAAATTATAACCAAGAACATAAATTCTAAGGCCCCAAAAGAAATGTGGCTAGATCAAACATAAAGATAATAACTGAGTTTTCTTTTTCCCATACATAATTCTCTTAATGCCCCCATATTCCTCCACTCACTAAATCAATGGCACTCAATGAATTAGTCAAAAACAAAAGAGTCAACAGGGGACATAAAAAGATGTTTTAAATTTGCAAAGGTGACAAAGGTCTTGAAAATTGGGTCTTTCCATGGGAATAGCAGAGGTTTTGTAGGAAAAAAAAAAAAGATTTGACCTTCAAAAAGGTAACATTCTGAAGGACTAATCCAGAGAGGAGAGGAGAATGCCTGACGATGTGACAACTGTTTTCTGGTCCAAAAAGAAAGTCATGTCAAACAGCAAATAGAAGGAAGAAGCAAAAGAGAACAGGAGAATAGTTTAGATATTGGTGACTTTAAATGGTGTGCTCTTCTCTTCAGGACAAACCCCTGGCTGGGAAAGAAATCCTAGAAACCCCAAATAGGCTTAGGGGTCTTCAAAGTAGAGGCTGAAACTTAGGTAATCAGCAGTCTCATGGAGAAATCCCTTGTTCTTACATGGCTTCCCAACAGTCAAGTGGAAATGGCAGTGAAATATGTCTGCAGAGAAAAGTTATGACAATATCATGAGTCTTTCACAACACCAGGGAGGCGGGAAGAGTGTCTGAAATTCCCTGCACACGAAGAGAAGGATTTATCATGAAGCTAAGAAAGTCTGGACTTGGGGGTCCTTATTTGCAAGCCCCTTTACAAAGCCCCGGGAGGAATCCTGGCAATGTACTCACATGGTCTCACATTTTTTAAAAATTCACAACAGTAAAATATCTTAACACAATTGGTGAAGACCACTGTTTCTTTCCATTCTAACTTCTTCACTGTCACACTTCCCCTCTGTCAGATGGTGCTGGAGTAGCCATAGGCATATTCTGGATACTGCTAAGAGGAAGTTTAATTGAGAATACATTCATATTTGAGTTTAGTTGGACATGTTTGCATGGTTCCCAGGCACGTCTGTGCGTAATTGTTTTTGCAAACTATCCAAGTATTCAAATAAGTGCCAAAAATTCTCCTAGTGTATCCTGTGCCAACTCACCCAGAGTCATGGCACGAAGTCACAGAACCACAAATTGCAATATAATATGAACGTATCCTACAGCACCAAGAACCAGAACCTCATGGACAGTGGAGGAGAAGGGTTTTAAATGTATGTATGGTGCCAGATGCTGGCCTATGGAAAGTTCTTCTTGTCATAAGTATGAAATTGGAAAGTGAACCATTCAGCTTTCATTGAGATCTACTCAAAATGAAAGTTCTTCCCAGAGAGAGATAGTATTATGTATACTAAATAATACATTCAACCCAAAAAAATCATAAATCTGTATTCTAATACTTAAAGGTAGTTCCTAAAATTAAATTAGGTCTCTTTCCATAAGCCCTGGGTTCTTCTCTGCCACACCCAAGAAAGATATGGAAAGCCTGGATGTGTGAAGACCTCACATGCAGGAGAATGAGGACACAGAACTGCATGTATGGACAGAGGAGACGGACCCTTAAGACCCTCCTGCTGTTAGTGGAGAAAGGAGAGACGCTGGTGAGCTGAAACCAGAGGAATACCTCCCTACCAGAGCAGAATGTAACCCCTGATACTTTGGTCAACACTCAGGGAGATGGGAGAAAAAAGGGGAGACCTAGTTCTGAACTGAAAGAATTTAAATAGGTGATCAATATCCTAAAGTGATTAAGTTGACATGGAAGTAACCATATTTAATTTCTAGTATCAGTGGAAAGGGGGAAGCAAGATCTAGTTCAGTCCAGGTACAGAACAAAATTGATCTTTGCACACCTAAATTTTTTTGACTGCAAACTTAAGATTCAGTAAATGTATTACAGAGAAAATCTTCCAGAGTAACTGAGTCAACTCAACTTACTACATTTCTGGTGACAATGCTGAACTTTACTTGATTCCTAGAAAGCAATAATAGATAAGAAACCCCCCTCCTCTGCACATTTTTGTGTTTCTGGAAAGGGTTAAATGCAAAATATGTCCCTGCTCTTCCATATTTTAGATAAGGTGTATCACTATCATTCCCCATGACTACCATAAGATTCACCTTCCTCTGGAAAACCCTACACTCCCCCCTTTTTCCCCGAGATATTCTTTATTAATAAACATTATTCTTATTGCAATAGTCTGAGTAAAACCATCTCCTTAATTGTCCAGTGCATTATATCTTTGACACTGGCATATTCTCATTAAGCAGTAACCCAAAGGCCAGTTGGGTTTGGAGTTACAATCACAAAACCAAGATTTTATCATCAGAGTGCAGTGGGGCATATGAGAGATCTGAGCAATCCTTTCCCTGGAGAGGACTCTAATAGAGTGAACAAAATAAAATTGCAGACTTCCAAATGATGATAGTTATGGTTAATACCTACAGATTTGAGGAAATAGATAGTGACCAAAAAATTTCCCTGAATTTAGGAAAGCTTCACAGTAGGTTTTATTTTATTTTTCCCAAAGGAGCTCTACACACATTTCATAGATTCAAACCTATGTCCAAAGACAGAATAATTATCTCTGTTGAAGAGCCATGCTTAGTGACTTCACACCTTCACAGTCTTTTCTTTTCTTTTTTTTTCTTTTCTCTTCTTTTTATTATTTCAGTAGCTTTAAGGGGTACAAATCGCTTTTGGTTTTATGATTGCGTTGTAGTGAAGAAATCTGGACTTTAAGTGCACCCACCACTGTCCACCCTTTACAGCCTTTTCTAAGCATCTCTATGATATATGGGCCACAAGTTAGGAACAACTGACTAAGTTTCAGTGAAAAATAAAAATGCAAAGAAAGAGTGGTTGATTTGGCTGAGGTAGGTGGAGTGTCATAGTATCTGGAACTGAAGGCTGGGCAGGCCTCATGAAATGGAAGCGTTTTTTTCCCTTTCTCACTCCACCTACAAGCCTGGAGCTGGGAAGACTCAGAACCAATGTCCTCTTCTAGGATCTCATCAGAGAAGAATCACCCTGAATCCCTTTCATGCCTCCAGTCTCATCCTCTACACACACACACACACACACACACACACACACACACACACACACATATTTCATTTCATTTCTGGCTCCACACTCAGGACCCTGCCCCCTGAAGACCTTGCTCTTGTTACAAGGAAAAGTCTCTTCCCAGAGAAAGTCAGAGATCCCTCTTCTGTGAGCCACCTGAGAGAAAGCGAAGACCAGGAGCAGAGAATCAGGCCAGGGGTGAATCAGAGGTGCACTCCACTTCCTGATTCCGTCCTTCCTTCCTTTACTGCCTGGGGTCCAACCTATGTTTGAAATTGCCAGCAGAAAAAAAAACAAAATCTAAATTAGCGAGAATACATGTAACAGGCTTGTGGCTATTTCCAAACTGATCTTAAGGCAAGATATTTTGTAAATATTATGAAAGAAATGATGTATTGGTCATAATTTGTGTACCGTAGGAAATGCACATATTATCTTCCCTAAAAACCATACGGACAAACCCACACATATTTTGCAGGCTTCTGCAGACATACAATTAACATGAATAATAATTACAATGTTAATAATCACATTAATTGTATTTCATGCCATTTGAAATATATGATCACCCTGAGTGCACTGTCAGTGGTACAAGCATTCCAGAGTAGAATCACCCGCCATCTTTTGATACAGCAGCTTCCTGTCTTTATGCAAGATTTTATTTTAGATCCAAAATTGCAAAAGGGGGTTCAGACACTGTCTAGTTTCTTAAAACTAAACAAATATACTCACATTATTATTAGCCCTCAATAATCTAATGGAAGGGGAGGGGGCATTTTTAGAGCTTCAGTTTTGAAGCAATCCTGACAATTTTATATCTCAGTGTCTAAGTTTAATTTCCTTCCCAGGATCAAAGTGTACATTATTGTGATGGGTGTGGAAAGAATTGAGTGCCGCTAGATGAAAGTGTCCTGTGCGTGTATTAGTGATTTACGTTAGATACGGAAATGAGTTGCGATTTTATGGACGAGAATGGTTTTTCCTTCTGTTTAATATTTAGGCCATGTCTCCTCTGGCATCATAGCCCCTTATCTTTCTCCTCCTACTTCACACTTTCCATAAGCCTTCTGGTTTCACAGCAGACACATTATAAATCTTCTCCTTCTAAGTGTCCCACATATGTTTCATTAAAAGTGTTTGTTTCTTTGATCAGCTTGACGTTTTTAATGTGAAAAAAAATATTAACTTTGTTGCCTGGCACTTGGAACTGTAAAGGCCCCAAGTGAAGAACAGAAGAGCTGAATGGGCCCCAGCCAGGGGTCTGTGTCTGCTATTCAGGGGTCAGTGTCCCCCACTCCTTTAAGGCCCCGGTGAGCATAGACAGGATGAGGCAGAACAAGATCCCCGTGCATCCACTTGCTAGGGTTGCTATAACCAAGTACCACAGACTACGTGGCTTACACCATGGAAATGTACAGTCTCTCAGTTCAGGAGGCTGAAAGATCGCAGGATCGAGAGGCCGGCGTGTGGCTTCTTCTGAGACCCCTCTCTTTGGTTTGCAGACAGTCATTTCCTGTTCCTGTGTCTTCACTTGATCTTCCCTCTGTGCCTGTCTATGTCCTGATCGCCTCTCAGCATAAGGGCACAGGTCATATTGGATTGGGACCCGCCCTAATGACCTCATTTTCACTTTATTCCTTCTAGAAATGACCTGTCTCCAAACAGTCGCATTCTGTTACTTCAGCAGACGAGTTTTGGGGAACACGATTCACCCATCCGACCTGACACTTGGGCAAAATACATAAGGAAAATACATAAGGAAGGGAGGAGGGCGGCCAAGAAGAGACAGTCACCACAGATTCCTTGGCAAGGTGGAGTGGACTTCCCAGGGGCTTTGGATTCCATCTATTAAGGGCTTTGACTCACACTCACAGCGGGTAGGGTGCCCACACCTCAGCAGGCAAATTAAGCCATCATAGCAAGGGCAAGGCGAGCTCTGAGTCACGGATGAAGGTCTATTTGGGTCTCCCGGCCCTCTGAGGCAGCCCGTTTCCCAGCAGGGGAGAAACGGTGCAATGTATGATAAAGCCCCTAATGTCACCTCCTTCTCCTTCTCCTCCTCCTCACCCTCCTCCTTCTTGTCCTCTTCCTCCTCCTCCATGGCATCGTTGACGGTGTGACTTCAGAATAATTTCACAGAAGCCACCATGCACTTGGAGCCCTCAGCCCCAGGGGTCCAAATGACTACACTTCCATTACAGTCTCAGAAGCATAATTTTCACTGCTCCAAAGGGCACACCACGAAAGCACTCTGTCCTCAGGCCACCCACTCCTCCCCTGATGTGACTTTCTTCAGAGGCTGAGGAGAACGCACCCCACGCTAGGGTTCCTGCATTCCCACCTGGGCCCCGTAAGGTTCTCATCATCTAACATATGGTGTTCTCGCTCTCGGTGACCGTTGTTCAATCACTTCCCAGAACACATCAGCCCCACAAAAGTGGGCTTGAGTTTCAGACGTGATTTCACGTGTCGAATTGGACTTTGTTTGGATTAAACCATTAGATTTTGCAGGTCGCAGGGAGTATGATTTCTGGATTTAATTCCTCTTTATTCTACTATCCCAAATTACATTCTCATTTTACTTTGTAGCTTGAACGTGTATTGCATGACTCAGGAAAACAAATGGCATCCATGTTGCCACAGTCCACAGATAATGTAGGTTTATTTCAACATAAGTAGGGTACAAAAGGCTATGTAGGAGGAAAGGGGTGATTTCATGAGAACTCTCAAAACTCCCAGCCACACCTTATCATCTTATATTCCATCTTGTCTTCACCTTTTCTGATATGAGTGGAGACAATTTAGGGAAAAGGCAGATGAAGAACAGTGGTCACCCCTCTTGCTCTTTTAAATTTTACAATTCTGTTCGTCCAATACTGTCTGATAAAGACACACTTCACTTCTTTACTCCATAAACACAGGAATCACAATTAATAACGTTCCTGTGAATTCAGTTATTTTCCCCATTAACTTACATCATTGCAAACAAAAAGAAACATTGTCTTTATTATAAGAGACCTCATATATGCTAAACATGCAGACAGGTGGGCAGCTGCTATGACTGATCTTTTTATCAGAACGACACAGAACAGGAGCGAGATGGTTTCCCAAAGGAAGGGATGCCGTACAGACAAAAACTACATCCACCCAGCATTGTGGAGGATAGATTCCGTGGCAGGAAGAATAAAGCCAAATAGTATATTAGTCTTCTCGATAGGATTTTTGTGGACAGGAAAAGGAAATCTATTTATGGGACAGTGAGTTCTGGTCCAGACATTCCTATTAATTAGCTATCAAACCTTAGCAAACCTCCTCCTCTTCAGTCCTGTTTTTTCATCTGGAACCTGAGGGCATTAAACTACGTTGTCTCCAGATGTCTTCTGGGTTTCAGATGAACTCCTTACATGACTGAAATGTCAGAGATTTAACTCTAACATTAACTAGCAGCATGAGCATGAGAAAATCATTGATTGTCTCTAAGCCACATTTATAAATCAGGAGTAAGAATGTCTTAAGTTATTGATGAGACTGCATGTGCAAAATCTTGCAGAAAATAAATAATAAAAATAGCGCCACTTATTGAAACTCTAGTATGTCTTAAGCACTATATGAGTACTTTCTGGTAGTCATCTCATATTTCTCTGTTCTGTTTCTCCAACAGAGTAATCCCCCCCTTATTTGCGGTTTTGCTTTCCACAGTCAATGCAATCTGAAAATATTAAATGGAAGATTCCAGAAATAAACAGTTCATAAGTTTTAAATCACGTGCCCTTCTGTGTAGCGTGATAAAATCTCACAACAGCCCACCCCGTCCTGCCCAGGATGTAAATCATCCCTTTGTCTAGTGTGTCCACACTGTCTCCACTACCCGCCCAGGAGTCATCAGCATCCTTGTTCGCTCCTGATGGGACGTCAGGGCTCGATGCCATCACATCACCATATGGGGCTTGATGATTCAGGATCACTGGAAAGAGATAGTTCTCCTTCTGAAGCCTTGTCAGAAGGTCAGTAGTAGCCTAACACTGCGTCAGAGTGTCTGCACCATCCAGTTCACGTCAACTCATCACACAGACACTGGATTATCTCACACTGTAACAAGAAAAAGGGTGAGGACAGCACAATAAGACACAGTAAGACTCTTGGAGAGCTAGACCACATTCGCATACATTCTGTTAAGGTATATTGTTCTTATGGTTCTATTCTATTATGAGTTGTTTTTGCTAATCTCTTACTGTGCCTGGTTTGCAAGTTAAACTTCATCGTAGGTATATGTGTACAGGAGAAAACACAGTATACATAGGGTTCAGTGCTATTTGTGATTTTGGGCATCCGCTGAGAGTCTGAGAACATACCCCCATGGATAATAGGGGGCTGCTATACTGGCTGATGAAGACTCATCCTTTACTTCTTCCTTCTTTTGCTCAACTTACTCTACAGTTTTCTCTGATGTCTGAATAGATAACAATAATGGAATATTTATACGTGGGTAGTCAGAGAAACTTATGGAATTTTCACGCTTAAGAAAATGCTAAAAGACGGGGTCACATAACAGGAATACAAAATCACCTATACACATGAAAATAAAAAAAACTGAGATGACAAGAAATTAGAATAAGATAAAAATGAACACTGGTGAGCCAAGGAGGACTGCAAGAAACATTTTAAATGCAATCGAAAAATTTAAATAGACACTGGTACCAATAAACAGCGAGGTTTTAAACTGCAGAAAAGCGAATGACTAATGGAGAAGACATACTTGAGATACTTTCCTGAAATTTGGAGGAAAATTACACAGTGATGAAAATTATTAGAAAAAAAATGATAAGTTTAGCCTTTGTTCTTAGTCTTTCATAGCTTAAAAGCCCATGCAAGCCAGGCTCGGTGCTCAGCCTGTAATCCCGTGCCTTGGGAGGCTGAGGTGAGTGGATTGCCTGAGCCCGCGGGTTCGAGACCCGCCTGGGCAACTTGGCGAGACCTCATCTCTACAACAAATCAAAAAATTAGCCAGGCATGGTAACGCGCGCCTGCAGTTCCAGCTACTTGGAAGACTGAGGCAGAAGGATCGCCAGAGCCCAACAGGTCGAGGTTGAGGTGGCCGGGAGCGGCCACTGCACTCCAGTCTGGGCAACAGAGTAAGACTCCAACTCAAAAAAAAAAATTTAATTTAATTTAAATTTTAATTTTAAAAAGCCCATGCAGTAAACACTCTAATACTTGAAACTGAAGAAATCAATGAAGATAGAGTCACAGGAATTTTCTTGGTTCTGATCATTGATTTGAATATTAAAAGAAGTCACCATATCACAATTAAAATCATAAATGGACTCCGTATTTAGACTTACAATTGTATTTTTAAAATGATAACGATAAAAAATTTTTCATCAAAATCTGGGCTAAAAAAATTAACTAGACACAAATATCAGAGTAGGCAAATTAACATGTTTGCAGTATTAAAGGCAAGAAGACAATAACATAACATCTAGAGAGTTTTGAGGTTGAAAGTTAGTGAATATGAATTTTTATACCAACCCAAATTATCATTTTTTTGTCTAACAGGAACTTAAGACAGAACCAGAAACATACAAACTCAAGAAACTTTAATCCTCTTCCCTTGAGGGAATACACACTACAACTGGCCAATGAACCAAGAGCTAAACCAAAATTAAAACTGAAAGCTTAGCTTGTAGAGGGCCATCTTCTTCTACCTGTGTCCTCACATGGTCTTCTCTCTGTGCCTGTCCTAATCTCCTCGTCTTATAAGAGCACTATGGTCTGAATGTCGGTGCTCCCTCAACCACACATTCATATGTTGCAACCTCATGCCCAAGTGATTGTATTAAAAGATGAGGCCTTTGGGAGATGAATTAGTGCCTTGCTTAAAAAGGCTCTGGGTAGCTTACTCATCTCTTCCACCATGTGGGAACAAAGACAGAAGGTGCCATCTACGAGGAATAGGTCCTCTCCAGATATCAAATCTGTCTTAACCTTGGACTTCCCAGGCTCCAGAACTGTGAGCAATAAATTTCTGTTGTTTATCAATTACCTAGTCAGAGATATTTTGTTATAGCAGCCGGACTGATCAAGATGTCGTATAAAAGGACTGAGTTTTTGCTTTTTAATCATTAATGACTGCCTAGACTAACTGATAAAATGATTAAATAGAAGGCAGCATCTTCAAACCACTCAAGGTCTGGGTCCCACAGAGGTGACTCAGAGGTGCTAAGGAGGACAAGCAGAGAACTGTGCTAAAGTACACTAATCTCCCCTCCCTTTTCAACCACAGCAACTCCTTGTTTATTCATCTTATATATTATGGTTCTGTGAAATATTTGGGTTGAGTTTCAGCTCTTAAAAAAAAAGGATGAGGGTGGAGAGAGAGAGAGACACCTGAATAGCAAAAAGGTCAGGTATAGAAAAATCTGGGTTTGAACCCCAACTCTACCACCTACTAATTATGTGACCCTGGACAAGCCATCAACCACTATGAACTTTGAGCTCTTCAGTTATAAAATACTACCATATACTTTTTAAAATATACCATATACAATTTGTCTGGCCAAATTGAGATGGGATGTGAAAGAAATTCTTAATGTGCTAGTATCACTCAACTGGAGATTAACAAATTTCCAGCAGCAACCACACAATAATGTCCACGAGGTTTAGATTATGGGCTCACTTACGTGGTGTATGTTCTTTATTCCACAAAGGTTTGGAAGGTAAGACAGTTTTTCCTATGGGGCCACACTTCCCAACCACTTTGACCTTGTGATATGCATAGAGAATGTTACCCGAGATAAACAGAGGTATCTGCAGTGGCCCAGGATTCCAGACACTCCAGCCTTACCCAGACACCCAGAAAGACTAAGAAATAAGCATCTTAACCCACCTATAACCATTAACGGGGCAGAAGTAAAGAAATCCTGAGATAAACATGCACATTTCTGTCTCTTAGTGTAATAGGCTCTAGATTTAGCTATACTTTAGACTTTCTTGCAGGACTTCCAGAACCTATGAGTTCTCTATCATTCCAAAGTTAATTTTCACTCCTCAGCCTCAAGTTGTCAATCATGTCACCTTTCTATACATTCACCCAAATATACATGTCCCTCACACAGAGCACTGACCCAAGTCACACTGCAATTCATGGCTTAGCACCATGCTGTTCAGACTGTCCCCTGTATCTGTGGGTATCCACAATTCAATCCCAGTGTCTTTGGGGAAAATGACATTTTTCAAGAGTTTATAATTACGTAAAAAATGATTGCATTAAGTATGTAAGGGAAAGGGATATAAACTGTATATGGATTATATTCTTAATTTATAAAGAATATACATTGAGGCCAGGATCGCTGGCTCAGCCTGTCATCCCAACACTTTGGAAGGCCAAGGTGAGTGGATTGTTTGAGCCTGGCCCAGGCAATTTGGTGAGGGCAGCGGGGCTTGGTGGCTCAGCCTGTAATCCCATGCCTTTGGGAGGCTGAGGTGAGTGGATTGCCTGA
>NW_007248854.1:509560-518834 GCF_000164805.1 Carlito syrichta
CTCCAGTCTGGGCGACCGAGTGAGACTCCAACTCAAAAAAAAAAAAAAGTTAGCAGGGCGTGGTAGCATGTACGTAGTTCCAGCTACTTGGAAGGCTGAGGCAGAAGGATCACTGGAGCCCAGCAGGTCGACGCTGGGGTGGGCATGAGTGTGCCCCTGCACTCCAGCCTGGGTAACAGAGTGAGACTCTGACTCAAAAAAAAAAAAGAATATACATTGAAAAAAATACTGAAAATAAATATTCCACCAGGTTAGAAGTAGTTTTCTTTGAACAATAAAAGGTTTTTTTCCTACCTTTTTGCATTCTAAAAATATTTTATAAGGAGAAAATTTGCTTCTTTTTAATGTATAATTTACATAATGTACACAATTCTTAAGTATACAGCTCAGTGATATTTACATATGTGTACATTCAGGTCACCACTACCTCCCTCTCTGTCTCTCTCAGTCGTACTCCCCAAAACAAGCCATTATCCAGACCTCAATAGCTATGGATTAATTTTTAAGGAATATGCAATATGCTTATGATGAAAGAAATAATAAACTATTTTTTTACTCATAAAAAAGGTAAGAGATGTAAACAATGGAATGTAAATCTCTTAACACGAATGTATGCTTTTCCTGAAAGTGTGGGCTAATCATCACAGTTTTTCTGTGCCAAAATCGATCTTCTGGAAAATGACCACCATGAGAGGAAAATAATCCACGCGAGTTGAAGGTGACCCTCCAGGTTTGGTTCAGAGTAGCAGACCCTGTCCTATTTGGCACACACAAAAAGTTAATATTCATATGAATTCGCAGACTTTCTTAGCTCCTCCAGAGGGACCCTGCGAGAACAGACTTCCCTTTGAGATTTCTGATAATTATCAATTCTCAATGAGCGGAACTCACTCTAATACCTTTTTCCTAAATACAGCTGCGTAGGTTATTTTTTTTTAACCTTTCCAAGCTGGCCAAAATCTGAAGAGGTAAAAGAAAAAGCGTTTCATAAATTTCCCTAAAGGATCCCAGACAGCTGAAAACATCTTCTGTTTGAATAGTTGATACTAGAAACTGTAGTATAAACTCTATAAAATCTAAATAAACTAAACTATACCATAGGCTATACTGATAAACTCCACAGAATGGGTTTCTGTAACTTCCTTGCAGAGCTGAACACTGTCACTCAGAGAAAGGCATCTCCCTTTTGTGTGATCGAGTTCAACAGAAGGTGGTGTTTGGCCCTTTCTGGTGTCTCCGTCAGGGAGACAGCCGGTATTGTCAACATGCTCTATTTCATACACCTCCACATATTTGAAAATGGGTGTCAGTTTCCCCTCTGATGTCACTTAGGACGTTTAAATAATGTATCCTTCTACCTTTTCCATCTGGAAGTGATTTTGGTTGACTTCAAACATTGTAGGCGCTTCTTTGTCACTCTCTAGATGCCCCGTATGTGCTGAGGTGTGGAAAGGAGTTCTGGTGTGACTCAGTGTCGGGCTCACACAGAAAATGGGACCGTTCCCATTGACTGCGTGCACCTCTGTGATCTTGAGCCTTACGAGTCCTCTTCCAATCGTGTGGTTTTTCTCACTGACCTCCACTTTGCTGCCAGATCTCATCTCTGTACCAAACATTTGTTTTTCTCAATAGTGTTATTTCTGGCGTCTCAACATCCTCCCTCCAAACCCTGGTAAATCCCCTGGGGCTTTGCTTCCCCTTCCTTTTTCGCGTGGTAGCTTCCTTTTCCTAAGCATATTTTGACCGTTTTTGTTGTTTTTCAGATCTGGCTCTCTGACCCTGTTGCATGCACTCACCCCACCTTCCTCTGATCACATACATGATCAATAACATGATAATTTCCTTCCTGACCCTGTAGATATTCAACCTTGCCCCCCCACAGTTTTCTACCCACATAACCAACCCCTGCCTATCTTAATAGGTTTTCATAATATATTCAAGGGTTTCGCAGTACTCTGGCATAGAGGAGAAAATGTGGGCTTTGAAAACAAACAGATTGGGGTTCAAGTTCTGGTCAAGTGTCAACTTCTCAGGGCCTCAGTTTCCCTGAATAAAGACATCACAAATGAAGATGATAAAAACTACTTCACAGGACAGTTGGTGGGCAAAATGAGGGAACATATGTTCCCGTGGAAGGTAGGTAGCATCCTGTTTGACAGAGAGGAGAAGGTGTTTTACAATTAGTTCTGTGTCCATTCCTTTCTCTGATTTTCTTTAAAAACAAAACACTGGCGTAGCGTGCACGCACACATACACACACACACACACACACACACACACACACACACACACACACACATTCAGTATTAACCTAAACTCCCTGAACAAATACTAAATTAAGTTGTCTTTCCTTGGAGCCATAAACTCTGTTTCTTATTCCTTTTCTTAAAGCAGCCATTACTGATGAAATCTCTCTCCTCCCCTAAGCTCTACAACCAGGCTCTCTCATGAACCCTGGATTTATATAGCCTCTCTCTCTATTCCCACTGATAAGATGCTACCATGTGTTTTGGTCATTTCTTGACTTGACAAATGTAACTGTTGTCCAGATGGCCTATCCTCCCTCTGTGCTTCTCAAGTCTAGTAAATATTAGAGACTGCTGCCAAGATTCTCTCTCCCTCTGGTCATTCTGAACCTAGTTCAAATCCCCACTGCTGCTTTGTAGTCATTCTTTGCAGAATTCAACATATCTACAATCCGAAGTGAAAACAAAATGCCCCCTCCCACACGTTTGGTGACTTTTGTGTTCTTCTAAATATTTGCTTTTTTTCAGCTGTTTCTACTCCTTTCTGTTTTTTTCTTTCTCATTCTTTACTCTTCACTTGGATTTATCCATGCTTGCTGCTATGGTTTGAATGTCCTTTCCAAAACTCAAAATTGAATCTTGAAGTTTCATTGCCATTGCAACAGTATTGGAAAGTGGGGACTTTAAGAGGTGGCTAGGTCATGAGGACTCTGCCCTCAAGAAAGGATTAATGCCATTATCACAAGAATGAGTCAGTGATCCCAGGAGTGGGTTTCTGATAAAAAGGATGATTTCAGCCCAATTTCTTCTCTCTACCTCACATGCTTACTTGCCTCCTTGCCCTTCTGCCATATTATGATGCACCATAAAGGCTCTTGCCAGATGCCAGTGTCAAGATTGAACTACGAGTCAAGTAAACTTCTATTGTCAATAAATTATCAAATCTCTGGTATTCTGTCATAGCAGCAGAAAACAGACTAAGACACATGCTATAAACTTTCCTTTTCTCATTCAAAAGTGTTATTAAAACCCCATTAGGCTGGGCTCGGTGGCCCAGCCTATAATCCCGCACCTTTGGGAGGCTGAGGTGAGTGGATTGCCTGAGCCCGCGGGTTCGAGACTCTCCTGGGCAACTTGACAAGACCTCATCTCTACAATAAATCAAAAAATCAGCCAAGCGTGTTAGCATGCGCCTGTAGTTCCAGCTACTTGGAAGGCTGAGGCGGAAGGATCGCCGGAGCCCAGCAGGTGAGGCCGCGGTGGCCGGGAGTGGCCACTGCACTCCAGTCTGGGCTACAGAGTGAGACTCCAACTCAAAAAAAAAAAACCCCATCTAAAAAGCTAATAATAACTAAATTGTGATATATCTAGTCAATGGACACTGTGGAGCCTTTAAAAGAATAAAGAAGTTATTCTAGTGTAGAGAAATCTCCCAGATATACCATTAGTTAAAGAGAAAAAAAGGTATAAAAGAATGAATATAGTTTGATCCTTTCATGTAAAAAAATATGTACATCTGTGTGTATGTGTACACACACACACATACACACACAGAGAAAGAGAGAGAGACATATTTGCATATTTTTCTGCAAGGGAGACATATTTGCATATTTTTCTGCAAGGATACACAAAACAGTATTTTAAATGTTTACCTTTGAGGAGAGGGACTTTTTCTACTATTTGAATTTTCTAGCTCTGTGCCCAAGTTACTTTTTATTCTAATGTCATAAAGAATTATCTGGGTAGTGAGACTATGGGCAATTATTGTTTCTTTTTTGTATAGCGTTCAACATATTTACATTTAAGAAATGTTATGTTTTAAAAATAAAAGTAATGATGTCCCCACTTTAGAGGCTTGAGCCTGGAGAGGATTGTTCGAAGACAACACAAATTCACCACAGACCCTATGCTGATAGCATTACTGATTTCCAGATGTCACGAAGCCTATACTGTGTTCAGCACTGAGCTGGAAAAATAGAAATACACTAGAGAAAACGTGCCGAGAAACTAAAAATGAATCAAAGACAGTGCCTGTTCTCAAGGAGTTTCTGCATAAACAACAGAGTGATTACTACAATCAAGGCAAGACATGCCAAAGGAAACCTCATTGGCACAGGAAGGAAAACCTCAGAGGAAGTGAAATTTAAGTTGGGCCTTATATGAGTCAGGATGGGCCAGGTTAAGCTTCAGTAATAAATAGGCCTTGATATCTCCGTGCCTAACACGATCAAATGTTATTTCTTGCTCCTGTGAAGACCACTGCAACAGAGGTGGACTGCTCTCCATTTTGACCGCCATATGAATCTCAGGACAGCTTACCATAAGCAAAATGGTTAACAAGGTAAGTTTGTCCTTACGGTCCTCCCACTTTTCCTTTATTCTTAGTACAATTTTTTTCTTTCTCCTCACTGTTGATCGTAAGCTTTTTCTACATTCCTTTTCTCTGCCCAAGGATCCCAGCCTCTTGTACCCATACTACATATTGAATAGATGAAGCCCGCTCCCTCATAACCGCACGCCGTGCCATCCTTCAGACGCATCCAGTGCACTCTCTCAGAATCAAAACTTACCTGACTGTGTCTCCTTCTTGGCTGTTGGAGGAGCGTGATATAGCATACAAATGCGGAAGCATGGCTCTTGCCACTCAGTGCAAGAAACAAATGGGTAAGATTGAGTCCACTGAAGAAGAGCCTACCACGATTAGGGTGCAAACGTAGGAACGTTGCTAATGAGAAGTGAATGTCCACCCTGGGGGATTCATGTCCCCTCTCTGAAACAGTTCCATACTCCTCGTTCTGACATTGGAGGCAAAGATCTGCAACCATCAAGGTGCTGTGTTGAGCTAAAATAAGCAGTTGTGAACACATTTTTAGAAGACCCTGACACTCCGTGTGCTAATTACTCTCTGGGGCACCCTCCAGATTCATTCTCCTCCCCTGCTACTCTGCTCCAGGTGTAAGAATGTTCTCTGTGGATTACAGCGCGTCTCCCTTGCCCTCTGGCTTCAGCCAGTGGAAGTAAGCAGGCAATCAGAGAGCAGGAAGACAAATCGTTCAGGGCATTTATTCCCTCAGGTTTCTCCCGGGCTTGCTGTGGGGTGACATTGGCTACAGTCCCCTACCTAAAGCCACCCTCTTGTCCAGTGCTCCCTTTTCCACGGCTACGGTTTTCACTGGGCTCCAGCATCAACCACCTCCCTTTGCCTCTTCAAGCCTAGTTGTGACAGTAGTTTCCTGCTGCTGCTGGACCATGGGTCCTTTATCATCTTGTGTTGGTTTCTGTAACCTTGTTCTTACCGGGGTTGAACGATCCCCTTCATCACACTCTCCTCAATTCCCCTTAACTGTGCCATCTATCTCGGGCCAGCCTCCACTCAGCTCAGCCCTTCAGCCTTCCTCAAGGCAAAGGACTATTCCAGAAGTCCAGTGAAGCCAGGTGAGCTCAAAGAAGCAGCCTCAAAGTAAGTGCCTCTATTGGGACCCTTGTGCACTGCTGGTGGGAATTTAAAAACAACGAACCCATTATGGAAAATAATATGGCAATTCTTCAAAACATTATACAAAAATTGCCATAATTATCAGCAATTCCACTTTTGAACATACTCCTAAAAAAAACTATAAGTAGGGATTCAAACATATTTATACACACATGTTCCATAGCAGTATTATTCACAATAGCCAGGAGTGGAATCAACCCTAGGATTTATCGATTGATAAATGTATAAACAAAACATAATGCAAATGTATAAAATACAATACTATTCAACCTTAAAAAGGAAGGAAATCCTTACACATGCTCTGGCATGAATGAGCCCTGAGGATATTATGCTACTTGAAATAAGCCATTCACAGAAGGGCATATACTGTATAATTCCACTTCTATGAAGTAACTAGATAGTCAAATTCAGAGGCAGAAAGTAGGGTTGTCAGGGGCTGGAGAAAAGACCGATGGTGAGCTATTTAATGGGTTCAGAGATTCACTGTGGGATGATGAAAAAGTTCTGGAGATGGATCACAGTGATGGTACTTGGTACTGCTTGTCATCGTCTGTTTCTGCTGCTATAATGAAATGCCCAGTCTGAGCAACTCATAATGAACAGAAATGTATTTCCTCATAGTTCTGGAGACTGGAGGCTCAAGATCAAGGGGCTGGCATGTGACAAAGGCCCTCCAGCTGCATCACCTCATGGCAGAAGTTGGATGGGCGAGAGAGAGCACACGGAAAGCCCTTGTATTGAGGCATTTTTGTATTAAGGCATCAAACCCACTCGAGAAGGTAGAGTCTTCATAGCCTAATCACATCTTAAAGGTTCCATCTCTCAATACTGTTAACATGCCAATTAAATTTCAACATAAGTTTTGGAGGAGCAAGCATTCAAGTCATAATACCATTGAACCATAACACTTTTAAATGATGGTAAAGATGGTAAATTTTGTGTTATGTGCATTTCGCCACCGTTTAAAATAATTTTTATAAATCCCTCTGTACCCCAGTGAATATGCTTTCTTTCGCTAGAGTAAGTATCAGGCATGTTTAATTCAAACATTTCCAGTGTTTGACAGGACAGGACAGGAGGTGAACACATAAACCTTCACACAGGGTTTCACCAGGACTGGGACCCAAACTGGACTAAAACGGGTCATGCCAGGAAAGCCAGAAACCAATAGCCGTTGAATGGCTGAAAACCCAGAAACATAGCCATTTATATGCAGGGCTCTATACGGTCAGAGAGCAGCCTTCAGGCAGTAGAAACAAAGATCTGCTTTCCATCTTCTTCAGCAGCCTGGTTTTAAGGTTGAACCACATGTCCTCAAACAAGGCAACCTTCTTCGCTTCCTCTTCCACCTGGGTGAAATAAAATCTAGGAACATCTGAATCAAAATGACTGGCTTTCCATTTTTTTTAATGTTCCCACAGCCACCCCGGTTAATCCTTCATTTTCTGAAATCTGTGGTACCCCCTGTTTTTATTCTGAAGCTCACAAGGCTGTCACAAGTAAAAGTGGACATGGGGAGTCTGACACAATATGTACAAAAGATCCAGACTGGAAGCAGTAAGAGCCTGTACTTGGTCTTACTTCCTGGGGTGAGGCAGGGCTAGACAAGCTAGACAGAACAGGGTGAGGACAAAAATTGTCTAGAGACCAGTGGTTCTCAAAGTGTGGTCCCTGAACCAGCAGCATCAGCATTGCATGGGAACTTACTAGAAATGCAAATTCACAGGCTTCATCCCAGACCTACTAAATCAGAAATTCCAGGAGTGGATCCCAGACATCTGTGTTTTGATAACCCCTCCAGGTGATTCTGACGCCCCATTATTATGGACTCAACCCGTAAAGTTCTATGGGCATAAGTTCCAGAAAGTCTAGACGAGGCACCATGGAGACCCAGTGTTATAGACCAGCAAATCGTATGTAAGAAATCCAGCAACAGAACGTGCTTGTAGACAGGCTGGTTTAGCAGGAGAAACCAAGGAACAGATCTTATTCTGTAGACAATGGGAAAGCTTGTCAGTGACAGCAGAGCACTGGTCCCCTCCCCCAGCATGGATTTTGGAGACAGAAATCCCACCCTGAGGAGGTGGGAAGGGGTAGGAGGTGGATAAAATAGAAAAGATAAGAGAAACCTAAATAAGTCAAAGGGACCTGGAATAGTTGTCATGTAGGCATTTAGCCTTGGGGGACGAGATAGAGATCTAGCCACCAACACTAGAAACACTGTTCCCAAAACTTAGTCTTAAGAAGAAAACCCATTAATCAGCTCAGGAGCAGAAAAGTGAGCCAAGTCACCCCAGGGATGGATTGAAATTCCTCCTGAGTGACCATGCCGGCCCTTGGAATGGCAAGGAGCTAGCCTGAGGCCATAGGTGGACTTTCCCTAGAAAGAGAGCTCATGGGAAGCAGGGAGGCACATCCTGAAAGAGACAGAGGCCTGGAGGTCTGATAAGTTATCAAGCTCTGAGGTAGCGCTGGGGAGTCCCTTGAGGAATCTGCAGCAGTTTCTTCCTCTCAGTCCTTAACTAAAACACAAGTCATTTGTGTTCATTTAAACATCTACCTGATCTACAGCATTTAAAAAAATTTTTAAAAAGCCTTTCTACTAGGCAAACAACCAGGGTAGTTAATCACACCCTTAATAAGCCAGGTAAGTTCTCACGCCCGCATAGATACCCCTACACATGCCCAAACTGAGATTTTTATAGAGCATTAACAAACACAACATCTTCCAAGGGAAGTTTGGATTAGGCATGGGCAGCTTTTTTATTCTCTCATTGTTTCCCCCTCAGGTCTGCCTCTTCCTCTGTGATCCAAGTCACAGTGGGGGATGCCAAGGCAAAAACAGTCTTGCTTCTCAAGTGAGCTCTCTTTCATGCAGATCAAGTCTCCTTTTACTCCCAGGGGTTGTTCTCACCTCCCACGTCCTTTCAGACACCTTGAGTCCTAAAAATAACCCTCGTTATATCACCAGTCAGTTATGTATATAATACAAGAAGGTTTCCAATAGAGCGTGATAGACTATTTTCATGATTTCTTTTTTAGGACTACCGAGTAATAGTAACAGTCATGTCATCGTATCTTATATATTATATGCTACACAAAGGCACGTGCACACACACACACACAAAAACACACACACACAGAGGTCCTCAACTGAATCTCACTTTAAAGAGGAGATACCTAAAGTTGTGATGTCTTAACCCAAAGAGTCAGAGCGCCAATGCAGGAGTTTGAAATATTTTGTCAGCCTAGCGGAGTAGAGAACAGGAACACAGAGAGCCTTAGACACCCTTCAGAGAATACAGAAAAGAGAACCAGGCCATTGCGGCCATTTCCTTGCTAAGCTATGGTGTGGTCATGTGCTCTTTGAGCGATGCCCAGGCCATGTTTCCTGGCTTTGGCCCCTTCCCCTACCTTGGGGAGGTGAATCTCCTCTTTCTCTCATTTACTTTCTAAATAAACTGTATTTTCTTTTTTTTTTTTTTGAGTTGGAGTCTCACTCTGTCACCCAGACTGGAGTGCAGTGGCCAAA
>NW_007248854.1:518854-559345 GCF_000164805.1 Carlito syrichta
TGAGGTCTCGCTGCCCAGGCGGGTCTCGAACCTGCAGGCTCAGGCAATCCACTCTCCTCAGCCTCCCAAAGGTACGGGATTACAGGCTGAGCCACCGAACCCGGCTGTATTTTCTAATCTAAAAAAAAAAGAAAAGAAAAGAAAAGGAAGCCAGCCAGAAGGGGTGGCTCAGGCTGTCATCCCAGCACTCTGGGAGGCCGAGGCAAGAGGATTGCCTGAGCCCAGGAGCTCCAGACCAGCCTGGGCAACTTGGCAAGACCTCGTCTCTACAGTAAATCACAGAAACTAGCCTGGCGTGGTGGCGCACCTCTGTAGTTCCAACTACTTGGAGGGCTGAGGCGGAAGGATCGCCTGAGGCCAGCAGGTCGAGGATGCGGTGGCCCTGAGTGTGCCACTGCACTCCAGCCTGGGCAACAGAGTGAGACTCCAGCTCAAAAAAAAAAAAAAAGAAAAGGAAAAAGAAGCCATTTTTTTGTTCAGTGAATGCACCAGTCCTAAACTCTCGAATTTTGGAGAAGCTCCGTAAGACCTTCAGACTCTGTCCCCTGTCAAAAAGGCTATTTGGGGCCTTTGCCCTTCGCCACACAAAATGATTCTCTCTGAGCACACCTGAGGCAGCTGCAAAGTGTTTTCATCAAAGGCTCTCCATCTCAAAAAACAAAAAACAGAGAAGGCGTTTTGTTACAATAATAGGTAGATAATGTTGCCCTGTTTCCAGAACTGTGGGGTTAATTCGGTCAAAAAAAACACAAAAAGACGACTCCAAAAAGCATCCAGAACATGACTGCAGAAGGAAGGGTTCCCATCCTAGGCAGCTAAACTCCTGGAAAGCTCAAGACGTCTAGATTGAAGAGGCCACCGGTAAGAGGCCTCCCGTCCCCGCCACGTCCCTGGTTGTCTGCCTGAAGAAGCAGTGAGGGACTGACATCCATCAAGCCCAAATTGTTGCGCAAAGTCCATGACAGCATGATCTTCACGCAGCATCTGCTCCTTCCTGTCAGCGAGCGCGGATGATGAACTACCAAGGACACTGACATCTAATTGCTACTTTTTTAATATCTGGGGTTGGCTTTGAGGATCCCTTAGTTAAAACGGGAAAGGCCAACTCCAACACCCAGTCAAGCCTTGGGTGGATGGTGAAACAAGAACAGCTGTCTCGACCTTCAACTCTCCTCTTTTCGCCATCTCTTCTCCATCTTTTTTCCTTCCTCGATCCCCTGTGCCACCCTTTTACCTTCCTTGCCTGGGGACCTAGTGACCTCAGCTTTATTCCATCCTCAAGTGGTTCAGCATAAGTGATGGTTAAAACAGCAGAGAGTGACAGTTAAGAGGAGGAGGGACCATGAGTCCAGCCAGAATGCTTAGGTTTAAATCCTGCCCCTTACCGTGAACAACTACCTTAACACTAGAAGAAAAGGATTTTGACAGTGGCGGGAAACTACGGGGGGCGGGCAGGGAGGGGAAGGGAGGTGGGATTAATGGTTGTCAATATCTGTCTGGGGAAAGGGGGGCACACCTCATCAACAAGGGTACCTGCACAATGCATATTTGTATACCTAACCCTTAACTGTACCCCACGATTTTAAAATAAAAATATAGTTGGGCTCGGTGGCTCAGCCTGTAATTCCAGCATTGTGGGAGGCTGAGGTGAGTGGATTGCCTGAGCCCGCGGGTTCGAGACCCACCTGGGCAGCGAGACCTCATCTCTACAATAAATCAAAAAATCAGCCGGGCGTGGTAGCGCGTGCCTGGAATTCCGGCTACTCGGAAGGCTGAGGCGGAAGGATCGCCAGAGCCCAGCAGGTCGAGGCTGCGGTGGCCGGGAGCGGCCACTGCACTCCAGTCTGGGTGACAGAGTGAGACTCCAACTCAAAAGAAAAATAAGTAAATAAAAATATATATATAAAAAAAATAAAAATACAGGGAGACACCCCTTATCAACAAGGGTGCCTGAACGAAACATATTTGTATACCTAACCCTTAACTGTATCCCACAATATCAAAATAAAAAATATTGATTAAAAAATAATAATAAAATTAAATGTAAAAATAAAAATGCATAAATAAATAAAAATAAATAAATCCTGCCCCTTTAACCAATGGCCATGTGACCTTGAATGATTTTCTTAAATCCTCTGTGCCTCAGTCGACTCATATTAAGCTAGGGGCCATGAGAGTAATAGTGTCTACTGGGGTTGTTGTGAGGCTTTAAAAAGTTGACATTTTTAAGCATGTGTAGTGAGCAGTAAGTCCTTGCTAAATATATAGCAACATGTGTTATCAATCAAGAAGCTCTAAGCTGGCACCTCTCGTGTGCCTTATGGGGGAGCAGGTGCTATGAAAGACATACCTGAGTGGAGATGCCAATGCAGCATGGGCTTGTGCCAGTCATGAGCTCTAAAATGGACACCGGATTTCTTTTAAAGACGGTGACTTTCCTTCATTACCGTCACTGTCTTGTTTGTGAGTATTCGTGCAATTTCTGTTCCCCAGCTTTGGTCCTGAGCCTTCACTGTTATTCATCTTCCAGAGATGACCTTGGGTTCCCTCTTGCCCCAAAGCCAATGAAGAGGACATTTAATCATCTAGGACAGGTGTGGTCCAAAGTTTGCTGAAGGAAAGAATAGCAGAGTGTGCCAAAACCCGGTCAGCCATGGCGATTCTCCTTTCCCATCTGACCCCTCCTCATGGCCTCATCAGCAATCACTTCCTCCTCCTTTCAGGAAAGAGACATTTGATTGAAAACTGGGCTTGGGGCAACCCCCTGGGGTCCCCTCCCACTGTGGTAGCTTTTCTGTCCTCTCAATAAATCCTGCTTAAAAAAAAAAAAGGAAACTGGACTTGAAGACAGAACTAACCTCAGCATGCGAAACTCCAAATGGAAGCTAGTTTCTCTACACACAAACCTCAAGTAGCCCATGGGTCTGGAGGCGTGCCATGTGTCCAGGCCAGGTTAGGCCGGGTGGAGGATGCAGACGCAACACAAGGCATGGTGGTCACCAACCATATTCCGCAATAAAGCTCAAGAAGACAATGGCGAGCTGGACCATGTGGCATCACCTTGAAGGGCTTAGGGAGTTCAGCAAAGAGAGGAGTGGGTATAATCGGCACAGCCTCTGTAAGAGAAATGAGATTTAAATTTTCTTTGGAATAGGTGGAGAAAACAGGGACCGTATTCAGAGTTAGGGACAGGATCTGAGCTACAATAGGGATCATAGCATATTTGTGGAAGAGAAAGACCAGCCTGCCCACAGTGGAGGATGAAATTTGGGAGTGAGCCGGGCTCGGTGGCTCAGCCTGTAATCCTGCACCTTTGGGAGGCCGAGGTGAGTGGATTGCCTGAGCCCGTGGGTTCGAGACCCGCCTAGGCAACTTGGAGAGACCTCATCTCTACAATAAATCAAAAAATTAGCCGGGCGTGGTAGCGCGCGCCTATAGTTTTGGCTACTTGGAAGGCTGAGACGGAAGGATCGCCGGAGCCCAGCAGGTCAAGGCTGCGGTAGCCGGGAGCAGCCACTGCACTCCAGTCTGGGCGACAGAGTGAGACTCCAACTCAAAAAAAGAAAAAAAGAAATGTGGGAGTGAATGAGAAGAAAAGATGGGTCGAGAGCATGGACATCAGTTTACAGAGGAAGCCGGAAGACTCCAAATTTGGAACTGGAAGACTCGAATTTGGAAGTGGAGACTCCAAATTCAATTAAGTGCTAACTGAACAAGATGTTCTTTTCTGCTCACTCTCTTGGAAACTGGATGAATACATTTCCCACCTGGGCTGCTAGGAAAACCTGTTTCTCTGGTAGCTACTGTCCTCTTTTCTACCGTCCCCACAATTCATCCTACCAGACCTGTTGCCTCACCTGGACTTTCATAAAAATCCCTCAGGCTGGGCTGAGTGGCTCAGCCCGTCATCCCAGCACTTTGGGAGGCCAAGGCGAGTGGATTACCTGAGCCCATGGGTTCAAAATCAGCCCAGGGAACTTGACCAGATCTCTTCTCTACAATAAATCAAAAATCAGCTGGGCATGGTAGTACGAGCCTGTAGTTCCAGCTACTAGGAAGGCTGAGGTGGAAGGATCGCCGGAGCCCAGCAGGTTGACGCTGGGGTGACCGTGAGCTGCACTCCAGCGTGGGCGACTAAGTAAAACACCAACTCAAAAACAAAAAACTCTCAAATGGCCTCTCACCTGTACCCTCTGCTTGCTCCGATGCATCCCACACCAGGAATGGCAGGTTCTTCTCCCTGAAGCTTGACTTTCAACCAAAAGCCTCCAGTGGCCTTGAACTGCCAATTGTATTGCATCTCAACTCCTCATCTTTAATCCAAGGACATCCAAGCTCCAGCCTAAACTTGCATTTCCCGTCTTTGATCCTATTTCTTCATACTGCAGTAGGACAGATTAGACGGGGACACTCACCCACCACTATCTGCTTGACTGTGCATGATCTTCTTTCAGGAATGATCTTTCTGTCTGCAAAACTGAGCAAGAAGTAAAGTATCCCAAGACCATGGGGACAGGTACAGTCCTGTCAGGCAGTGTGGCTAAGGCGAGCCCAGACGGTGCCCCAGGGAGTTCCAAAGGTATGTATTAACAAGTGTGTGTATGTCCAGCCGAGGGATTATACATGTGAACTCTGCAGTCAAGCAGACTAGATTCACACCCTGGATCCAGCATGCCATACCTGTGAGACCTTAGATAAACTACTTAATCATTCTAGGCTTCAGTTTCCCCATCTGAAAAGTTAGGCTGATTACAACAACTTGCTTGCGGGGTTGTTATGAGGTTTAAATGAGATGGCATGGCATACATAAGCACATAACTCAGTGCTAGACAAACAGCAGAAGTTAAGTGCTAGTGTTATTTTAAGCAGAACTCAGTGAAAAGAGATTGAAAACAGGCAGACATGCCTCTAGTTCCAAATATCTCCATATTTATCCCCTTGAGTTTCTCCAAGATCTTCCATTACATGTTCAATCTTTTGCTTTCCATTAGAATGCTCCTTTTTTTGTCTGCAGACATCTCACATCCTTGACTCTGACTAACGTCATACCCCATAGCTTCTAGCACCTTTCACACATTCCGTTTTGTAGTACTTCCCACCGTGCAGACTGAGTGAAACAACAAGGTCTAGAGCTGAAATCTGGAAGTGAAGGCAGCATAGATTTGGATGTGGAAGATGTTAGCAGAAAACTGATGTCATTAAAAGAAGACCAAGTCCCTAAGGAGAGAAAACATGGAAAGAAGAGCAAAAGCCTGGAACAAAGACTTGAGAAATGTGTGCCAGGAGTCAAGGTACTTGACCAAGGTACCTCCAAGACTTGAGAGAGTCAAGGTACTTGCAAGAGAAGATGGTTCCTCCCTTGGTCCTCCTGGTTCCTCTTAGTGCTCTCCAGTTCCCTCCATGGATCTGGCTCATCACCAAGGTGCTGTGACTGGCCACCATCCTCTTTCACTGCTCTCTTCTGGTCTCTTCTATTATGCCAATGCAGATGACAAGCCCATCTCTCCTTCTGATACTCACACAAAGGTATCATTGTTGTCCGGAAGTCCCTGGCCTAGAAGGTCCAACAGACACACGGAACACATCCTTCTGTGTTGTGTCTTGCTATGCAGTGAAAGGGAAGAGAGAGGCTGTCAATAGAGTCAACCTTTAAATGTCTTTTAAGACAACCTACAGAGCAAAGCTATTTTTTCTGTGTGGCTGCTCTGTCTTCAAATGTGGTGAAGATCCAGTATAACTTTAAGTACAGTCTTGGGTGGTGGATTGGATCAGACATTGCATATTTCCTTTTTTTTTTTTCTCTGTAGGATGACCTCTATGCTGCCCTAAAAGAAGAGAGTCAATACTGACCAAAAAACAAAATCAAATATGGTGATCTCACCAATTAGCCCAGCTCTCAGACCTCTTATAGCCCAGGATTTTGTAACATCTACCTTTTATTGAGGCTAGGTGTATTTATAGTAAAGTCTACTGACCTTACGAATACAGACTAACAAATTTGTGTATATGAATACACTTGTATAACTGCCACACAAATCAAGATATAGAATAATTTTAGTCCCCTAGAAGGTTCCCAATGCCCTTTCCCAGTCAATACTGTTCTTCTCTCTGCTAAGTAACCACCACTCTGATTTCTATCACCATTGATTTCTTTTACCTATTCGTGATCATCTAAATTGAACCCCATCTAGCATGAACTCATTTGTTTCTAGCTTTTCTCATTCAAAATCATATCAATTCATCGACATTGTTGTGTGTACCAGGATATGGTTCTTTTTATTGCTGTGTTATATTCTGTTGTGTGAATGCCACAATTTATTTATTCATTCTCCTGTTGATGGACATTGGTGTTCCTTCCAGTTTTTGGGGATTGTGAATAAAGCTACTAAGAACATTCTTATATATTGTGTGGCTATACATGCATTGGCTTCTCTTGTGTGTACGTCTACAAGTGAAATTGTTGGGTCAGATTGTAGGCACATATTTGACATTATGAGAAACTGCCAGACGTGTTCCACAGCAGCCACACTATTTTGTATTCCCGCCAGCAATGTTTGAAATTTCTAGTCACTCCACATGTCCATTAATCGCCCAATCTTAATCCAACCAACTTTGTTTACAGCAAAAAATTGTATGGCTTTTTTTCCCCTAAGAATTTCCGTTTTTCTTTTAACCATCATCTCTATTCTAAAAGGAAGACTTTATTACACAAGGATTTCGTTTAATCCATCAAAAACAAGGAAGGTATTTTTTTCCACTGCTTCATCCTACAAAGGATTGAGATAGCATGATCACAGGCATGTACCTACATAGAAATATAAAGAGGTGAAAAATCAACCAGTCGTGTAAAATCCTGATTTGCAAAACTTCTGGCTTAAAAGAGTGTTTTCATTGGATCCAGATCACTCAGGCCACCCATTTACCTTTCTTAGTTAAATAACACCCCTTGGTGATGAGAAAGCAATTGTCTCCGAAGACACCATCACTATTATAAGAGCAGACACTAGCCAGTGGGCTGATGAAGGACTGACGAGGCTACTTCTCCAGCTGCACTGCAAGACACCCTCACGTGGATTTCGGCATAAGTGGGCTTTTTGTCGTCATTAACAGTATTCCTTTCCCTGGCTGTTCAGAAGTTTCAGATGAAATTTTTCTGATGTTTTTAATGAAAGATGTCATTTGCTTCCCCAACATAGGAGATATTTCCTTGGCAGGAATGCTGTCGAACATGTTGCCTTCACAACAGGACACAAAGTCTAACAATCACAGAGAGACTAATTACTGGAGGAAAATTACACCCAAAGACCTATTTCCTCATGATGAAAATGACAGCCTGGTGCCCCATTACCTGGCCTGATCGGGGCCAATAGCCTGCGCAACGTTGTGCTCGCGCTTTGCGCTCCAAGCCACTGTCGAGGAAAGAGGCTCTTCAGTCCTGTAAGCAGCTCAGTGAGAAATCAAGGTGGGCTGTCAGCTAAGTGAGGTCTAATTATAAGTCTCATTTCCAGTATTTATGAATGTGACAGACAGTAACCAGGGCTTATGTGCACCCATACACGGGGCCGCTTGAGCAAGTCCTTCTTTCTTCCCACCAGCATCTGAATTATCATCTTGAAGCTTCGGCGTTTTGTGCTGACAGCCAGAGCCTGGCCCAACCAAACTGTGAAGAGAGACCATCTCTTCTTTGCTCACTCTGCCCTGTCCCTTCTCATCAGCAACCTCACACTACAAGGGTCTGCACTTCCCCCTATCAAAAATCTATTTAAAGAGATGGAACACAGCCTTTTTCCTCCGTAATGTCTCAGATCTCTTCAAGTCACTTCTCTTTCAGTCTCCAAAGACCAGAGGTTGTACTACTTCATGTATATGAAATGTCCCATACAGGCAAATCTATAGAGACAGGAAGTAGATTAGTGTTTGCCTAGGGCCAAGAGGGTTGAAGGAAAATGGGGGTGACCGCTCATGGGTATGAAGTGTCTTCTCAGATGATGAAAATGTTCTAAAATGTATTGTGGTGATGATTGCACACATCTGTGTATATGCTAAAAACCACCAAATTGTACACTTTGAATGGGTAAATTGTATGGTATTTGAATTAAATATCAATAAAGTTGCTTTTTAAAAAATCACTTTTCTTTATGTGGCCTTTTCCAATGCAGAAAACTTCAAGCATTCAAGAACCGGTGAGAAATTTGGAGGGGGGTATCCAAAATGGCCTCTGTGGAACAGCAGGATGGTGCCTCTCTTGCCAAGCAAGGCAGAGAGCAGGGAACCAGACACCAACAGAGGAAGACATCCTGACCACTTTTGGATGGGTGAAGCACCCTACACCCAG
Organism: Carlito syrichta; assembly: GCF_000164805.1. Taxonomy (NCBI): domain Eukaryota; kingdom Metazoa; phylum Chordata; class Mammalia; order Primates; family Tarsiidae; genus Carlito; species Carlito syrichta. The sequence continues at coordinate 527,190 of NW_007248854.1, forward strand.
CAAAGGTCTCTTTGAAACACATAGAGACCAGAAAGCAATGGCAGACACAGGAATCCGAGTGTCCCATCTCCCACTGGGCCCCAGGCTTGCAGAAGAACCAAAGCCCTGCCTAGCAAATGAGAGTGGATGAGTGACCCTAAGACACTTTGGGTTGGTTCACCCCCTCCAAGCTGCTCACAGGTCATCAGTACCATGTGGAAGAAGTCCTGGTCAGGGCACAGTGGCAGGCAACCAGAGCACAAGTAGAATGAGGAACAAAATCCACACTCAGTCAATCACTGAAAGTATGGGTCCCACCAGTGGAGCCTGGCAACCAGCTCCCAGGCAGGGAAAGCTCACCTGGTAGCCAGCTCCCAGGCAGAGTGAACCTGGCTGGTGCCTGCCACCAATAGATGGTGACCATCTTCCCAGCCAGATTAGAATCACCTCCAAGACTTTTGTACCTATGTGGTGTATCCTTCCTCTCCACCACAGCAGGGAACTCTCTCTTTGTCAAGAGCAGAGGGTGGACTTGAACAGGGAGAGAGAGGCATGAAAGACACCCAAAGGTTTTCTTGATGGGAAGGCTTCTTGGCTGCAAACCACCAGCAGATGGGAGGCCCACTCCCCTATTGCACCCAGCTCTCTGCAGAGTGCTAGCAGCAGGGGCTGAAAACTAATCCAATTAGATTAACAGCAGTAGAGAAAATCTACACGAGAGAAACCTGCCATAGGGTGGAGCAAGGAACAGAAATGAATGCACTTTTCTTTCTCACTGGGTGACCTATATTGAACCACAGAAAGGGCTCTAAAACAAAGAGTCATTGACTAGCTTCAGAGCAACAAAAATAAAGAGGAATTATAAGGAGGCCTGTCACAAATGAGGGAAAAGCAATGAAAAAAATAGGCAACCCTCAGAATCTGAAAGAAACAGCACCCAAAAGGCAGCTATCAGAGTACAAACAATGAAAACCCCCTACAGAACAACCTGCCCAAGATGGTAGTCAAAGAAATCAGAGAGAGGATTGCTAAAATGAAAAGAGAGAACCGAGAGAAACTAGAAGCAAAACTCATCAAAGACATACAGGAAGTAAAATGGAGTTGGCCAATTTCAGAAAAGCCCATTCTGAAATAATGGCAATGAAGAACTTCATCCTAGAAATTAAAAACACAGTAGCAATCCTAAGGACCAGGATCAAACAGGCAGAGGAAAGAATCTCAGAGCCTGAAAACCAAAGTATGACTTAACCTAGTCTGTCAAAAGCATAGAAAAAAATCTCAAAAAGAAGGAGCAAAACCTTCGCAAGACATCAAGAAGCCAAATCTACACCTGATTGGTATCCCTGAAGTATACAAAAAAACAGAATACCATGGAACAAGCAGCCCATGAGGTAAACCAAGAAAACTTCCCACATCTCACTAGAGAGGTGACTATTCAAGCACAAGAGATTCAGAAAGCCCCTGCAAGGTATCACATGAGAAGACCCATCGTGATTCACCTCCACAAGTAAGCATGAAAGAAAAATCCTAAAGGCAGTAAAAGAAAAAGATCCGACTACCTATCAGGGAAGACCCATCAGAATTGCTCCAGGCTTATCTGCAGCGACACTACAAGCCAGGGAGTGGAGTCCAGTTTTTAATGTTCTCAAAGATAAATAATTCCAACCAAGAATTTCCTACCCTGCCAAGCTAAGCTTCACCAGCAATGAAGAATTAAAATCTTTCCCAGACATCCAATCCCAAAAAGAATATGCTGCCTCCAAACCAGCCCTTCAGGAGACACTTAAGAAGGTGATGAACACAGAAAAGAAAAAAACAGAACAGTCATACCCATCTCAAAAGTACGGGCAAGCACAGAGTTAACAGCATACAGACAACTCACAAAAGTGAAAATACACACACACATATAAATACAGAAGTAAAAAGGGAAATAGGCAGCCCTCTAAGAACCCTATGACTGGGATATATGCTCATATTTTTCAATATTCAATTTGAACAAGAATGAACTAAATGCACCACTGAAGAGACACAGAGTAGCAAACTGTATTTTAAAAGCATGATCCAGCCGGGCTCGGTGGCTCAGCCTGTAATCCCGTGCCTTTGGGAGGCTGAGGTGAGCAGATTGCCTGAGCCCGCGGGTTCGAGATCCGCCTGGGCAGCAAGACCTCATCTCTACAATAAATCAAAAAATCAGCCGGGTGTGGTAGCGCATGCCTGTAATTCTGGCTACTTGGAAGGCTGAGGCGGAAGGATCGCCGGAGTCCAGCAGGTCGAGGCTGCGGTGGCTGGGAGCGGCCCCTGCACTCCAGTCTGGGCGGCAGAGTGAGACTCCAACTCAAAAAAAAAAAAAAGCATGATCCAACAGTCAACTGCCTCCAGGAAACTCATCTCACCGCAAAGGACACTCACAGACTCAATGTTGGAGGCCAGAAAATGATCTTTTAGGTGAATGGAAAAGACAAGAGGTGAGGTCTAGCTATTCTGATATCAGGCAAAGCAGTCTTCAAACCACCAAAAGTTAAAAAGGACATTTGACATCATGATAAAAGACTCGATCCACCAGCAAGAAATAGCCACCCTAAACATATAGACACCCAACACAGGAGGAGCAGGTTTTATAAAACAACTAGTATGTAATCTAAGAGAGGACATTGGTTCTCACACAATTATAGTTACAGACCTAAATATCCTCACTAACAGCTTTAGATAGGTCATTGAGGCAAAAAACAAAGAAGGAGATCGGGAATCTCAACTCAACCAACCAAATGGATTTAATAGACATCTGTAGAACACTTCACCCAATATCTACAGAGTATACATTTTATTCATCAGCATATGGAACACATTCCAAGATCAATTACATTCTTGGACATAAATCAAGTGTGAACAAATTTCAAAAGATCGAAATAATGCCATGCATTTTTCTCAGACATGGAAATGACAATATACAGATTCATATGGAAACAAAAAAGAGCACGCCTAACCAAAATCATCCTCAGCAAAAGGAACAAATCAGGAGGAATCACACTTCCCAGACTTTAAACTACTTACATAGTTAATTACAAGACTACAGTAACCAAAGCAACCTGGCATTAGTGCAGGATTATACACATAGACCAATGGAACAGGACAAAGACTCCAGAAGCAGAAACATGAATTTATCTTCAACAAAGTCACCAATAACAAGCACTGGAGAAAGGAGACCATATTCAACAAATGGTGCTAGGAAAACTGGCTGACCACATGCAGATAGATGAAATTGGACCCCTACTTATCACCATCTACAATTTCAAATCAAAATTGATCAAAGGCCTAAATGTAAAACCTCAAATTATAAGACTCCTAGAAGAAAATGGAGGAAATATACTTATGTACAATAGGCAACAAACTCTTGACAAAGTCCCCAAAAGTGAATGCCATACAAGCAATGATAGACAAGAGGGACCACATCAAACTGAAAAGCTTTAACACAGCAAAAGAAATCATCAAGAGAGTAAAGAGACAACCCACAGAAAGGGAGAAAGCATGCATCTGACAAAGGCCTTCATCCAGGATCTACAAGGAACTCAAATGAAGGGAAAGGGAAAAACCACCCCATTAAAAAGTGGACAAAAGACATGAACAGATACTACTCAAAAGATGAGATACAAGCAGCCAACAGACACATGAAAAAATGCTCAGCCTCACTAATCATCAAAGAAAGGCAAATCAAAACTACAATGAAATACCACCCAACTCCGGTATGGATGGCTGTCATTAAGAAGTCACAATGAAGATGGTGGCATCTTCATTGAAGAGTTTCTTTATTTTCAAGTTTTTAGGTTTGGAACAACAGCAATTTTAATCCTCGGCTCAGGGCCAATGAGCCCCAAACTTACAGCTGACATCTTGTTGGAAGGACGAAGAGGATCTGAGTGGAGGGACGGTCTGGGGGAGATGGAGGATGGGCAGATAAGAAGAGGGGTTGGTGAAGCCCAGCTGGAAGAAAGGTGCAAATACTAACAAGACCTCCCGCCACCTCCCACCAGAGGCAAGCCCCTGACTGACCCTTTAATTCCCTTCACTTCCCCTCCGCCTTGGCAGGGAAGCCCTTGTTGGCTTCTCCTGGCAGCAGAAGACAAGTTCTGATATGGAGGATCCTTATGAGGATGTGTTTTCTCTTTATTTTCTTCCTAAAATGTGTGTGTGGACTATCAGGTGGGGGTTTAGGAGGGAATTCACAAGTAAATGTGATATTTATCCTCCCTCAAAAAAGAAAGAAAGCCGGGCTCGGTGGCTCAACCTGTAATCCCGCACCTTTGGGAGGCTGAGGTGAGTGAATTGCCTGAGCCCATGGGTTCGAGACCCACCTGGGCAGGCGAGACCTCATCTCTACAATAAATCAAAAATCAGCCAGGTGTGGTAGTGTGTGCCTGTAATTCCGGCTACTAGGAAGGCTGAGGTGGAAGGATCGCCGGAGCCCAACAGGTCGAGGCTGCGGTGGTCGGGAGTGGCCACTGCACTCCAGTCTGGGCGACAGAGTGAAACTCCAACTCAAAAAAAAAAAAAAAAAAGAAAGAAAGAAAAATAAATGTTCTTTCTGTCCCCTTGAAATCACAATTACAGGACCTATCTTGCTAATTATATTAGAAAAGGGGAGTCCTATTTGATATTAATTGATGTTTAAGCTTTATTTTTAACCCATGACCATTTTTGATAGACATAAATGTCTCATGACTTCCTTTGAGCAATTTGCAATTCCGAAATAAGCTAAATAGCATGATTACAGGTGAATCAAAGAAATTATAGCACAGCCTTCAGAGACGATGCTATACTCCCTTCACTCATTCGGAATCACAAGATAGAGTGAGGATTGCATTTTGTTTCTAAAGCTGCCTAGTAACTTTCTCTTAGTATCATGTCACGTCTGAGCCAGAGAGACTTTAAGATGCTCCCTTTATCTATAAATGTACTGATCTACCAGACATGTACATGGACCTGGGGTTCAAAGAACACAACAGAAGTAGGGGGTTCTTGAATACAGTTGGGAAGGACACAGGGAGGAAAGGGTGTTGGTAGTTGTTAAGGACGGGTAGGATCTACTAGGTATTTACTTGCTGGTAGAAAAGTTGAGGAAAAAAGGGTGTTACGAAGAGGAGATTTGAGCTCAGTTATAACCATTCCTTAACATATCATTCATTGAGAATATCTCATTCAAATATACCCTCTCCCTCTGGAAAAACATGCAATTTTACATTGCTAGGTAATTGACAGTATTAAAATGTTGATATTAACTTTTTTTTTGAGTAGGAGTCTTACTCCATTGCCCTGGCTGGAGTGCAGTGGCATGCTCACAGCCACCCCAGCATCGACCTGCTGGGCTCAGGCAATCCTTCCACCTCAGCCTTCCAAGTAGCTGGAACTACAGGAGCATGTCACCACACCCAGCTAAGTTTTTTATTTGTCATACAGATGAGATCCTGCAAAGTTGCCCAGGCTGTTCTTCAGCCCGTGGGCTCAGGCAATCCTCTCACTTCGGCCTCCCAAAGTGCTGGGATTAAAGGCTTGAGCCACCGTGCCCAGGCGATATTAGCTTTCAAATGTACAATAATGCTGGTGTGGTTATGCTTTTTAAAAGAGTCTTTAACTTTTAGAAACACATACAAAAATATTTATAAATGAGATGATAAAATAGATGGGATTTGCTTCAAATAAATCCAATTAATTTCTCTAATGAGAAGTAGGAAGGGATATAGATTAAAGAAGCTTGAGTACGAGTTGATAATTGTGGAATCTGGCTGATGGGTACCTGGGATCCTTTATATCATTCTGTTTACTAATATGTATGCTTGAGATTGTCCATAATAAAAAAAAAATAAAATAAAAAAAAGAAACACTGTTTTCAGTCACATGAATTATCTGAGACTGGAATAATCCTCTTGCCTTAGAAAAACAAAAGAAAAAAAAAGAACTATATGAAATAATTGTTTTTAGACATTAAATAACAGACAGTGCATGAAGAAAAGGAAAGTGAGCTCCGCAGTTACCCCAGTTCTTTGCCTGGAGACAGTTTCCACGCTGTTGTACAGAAAAAGAGAAGATAAATAAACCCTAGCATTCTCTCCAAATGGTGGAGATAAACACTGGAATTTGGGGAAATTAAGACCTGTGGAATTTGCAGGATAGAGTTCTACAGAGAGAGAGAGAGTTACACAAGGAGGGCGCACACTCCAGAAATCCTTAAAAGAATCTCCTTGGTTGCACATGCATGAGGGGAAACTGTTGGACAGTGAAAGAAACCCTGGAAAGCAGTAGGTTAAACAATTTCTGAACCTCATATGGGGTTAGTTATCATGTGCGCTTTCGTCAACCAGAATAGAACGAATGAGCAACACACAAGACATAAGGCAGAGTCTTCAGAAGGGTTTTGTCTTTGCAAGGGAGCTAAATTAACCCCAGACTAAAGGCAGATTTGGAACTAACAAATCTTAGAAAACAATCCTGAAAAGGATCATGTGGATTCCAAGTAATTAACTGCCTGCCAGAACAGAGTCCAACACACTGAAGAAAATACAACAAAACCCAGAATCCAGCAATGTGAAATTCACAATGTCCAGCATCCGACCAAAAATTACTAGGGATATTTTTTAAAAAAAAGAAAAATATGATCCTTATTCAGAAGAAAAATTGATCAAATGACAGAGATGATATAATTAAGAGACAAGCATGTTAGAACTGGTATTATTAAATATGCTCCAAATATTAGAAAGGTAGAAGAAAATGAATAGAATAAGGAGAGAAATAGAGGATATTTTAAAAATCAAAGAAACTTCTAGAAACAGAAACTACAATATCTGAATTTTTTTGAATATTAGTGTATTGGAAAAGCACTAAAGAAATAACCAGTAAACTGAAGATAAAACAGGAGAAACTGTCCAAAATGAAGCACAGAGAGAAAAAGACTTTTAAAAAAATCATTGATCTGTGGGAAAATTTGAAATGACTCAGCACACCTGAAATTAGGAAGATAAACAATATTTGAAAAAATAATGGCCAAAATTTTTCCAAATTTGATGAAAACCATAAACCAACAAATCCAAGAAGCTCCACAAATCCCAAAGAGAACAAACCTGAAAAAAACCACACCTAAAAAAATTACAGAGAACCAAGATTAAAAAGAAAATCTTAAAAGCAGCCAAATTAAAAAGACACATTACATACACAGGAATAAAAATAAGAATCACAGCAGAAGCCCACCAAAATCTATGCAAGTCAAAAGGTAATCCAGCAACGTCTTTAAAATACTGTACTGAAAGAAAAAAAAAATCTGTCAATACCCCCCCAAAATATATATTTTAAAATGAAGGTATAATAGAGACTTTTTCAGACAAACTAAAGCTAAGGGAATTCATCACAAGCATCCCTATGTTACATAGATGCGAAAGAAAGTTCTTTAGGCAGAAAGAAAAATGATTCCAAACAGATATCAGATGAAAAATTGGGTCCACACAAATACACATAAAAGCATCAGAAGTACCTGCGATTCCCTCTCATACTCACCCCTGCCTCTAACTCTGGAACCATTACTCCCTCTATCAGGAAAGCTCCTTGTTCCCCTGCAAAACTCCTGTTCACGATTTCCAGACAGCTTAAATGTTAAGTTTCTCTGCAAAGCCTTCCCTTGCCTTGGTGGCAGGACTCCATCTTATTTACCTTTGAGAGGAGCTCAGCTTCTGTTGAATGAATGAAGTTTGGTTGCATGAGATCCTGAGTGGAACATGTGCGAGGACATTCAACAAGGCTCTGTCCATAGTCACCCTCATTCATTTATTCACTCATTAATTTCTTTTTTTAATACAATATCCTAAAATTAATTTTTTTAAAAAAAGAGGAAGTTGATCTGTATTCTACACATGAAAAATGAGTTGGCATTTTCAATAATAAGCCATATACTCATTGGGTCCATGTTCTATACTATTTTTTTTTTTCTAAATATAGTTTATTTAGAAAGTAAGTTAGAGAGAGAGAAGAGAGAGGAGATTCACCTCCCCAAGGTTGGGGAAGGAGCCAAAGCCAGGAAACATGGGAGCCATACCTCAAAGAGCTATGTAGACACATCAGAGTTTAACAAAGCAATGGCCCATGCTCTATACTATTTAATGCAGAACTATACAGCCATAAGACTTTCTGAAAAGTGGATGGGGTTAGTGAAGAAAAAAGAGCCAAGGGGAGCAAAATCTGCTCCTTCGTTATAGCCGAATTGCATAAACACACACGTGTTTTCATATGAAGTTGAATGTTCTCTTTTAACCCTCGACTTTCTCTAAAATTATTACATGTATAGCTCATGTCAAAGGTCAATAGTTTAACCTGCTATTATATTCCTTTATTTCCTTTAAAGATAACAGAAATATTGTAAGATTAACAAAAAGCATGACGTTCAAATAATATCTCTGTGCTATTTACAAATTCACTTCCCATTGTCTTTGCTCTAATTTTTACTTGAAATATTTGTTCGAGTAATTAACATCCTGTTTATTTAAATGTGCAATTGCTACATTTAATTTCAACCAGTTCATGAGTCTCAGAAGCAAAATACTAGGCAAAAATTTCTAGTAACATTTAAAAGAATTTCAATTTCCATATTTTTTTAAAAATGGAGATTATAACCTACTTAAGAGGTTGGTGGTGAAGTTATTGAAAGTAGCTTTTCCAATTTTTTTTTTTAGAAAGCGTTTCTTATATGTAACCCTTATCTATGTCTAAGTCAGTTCCTTCTTGAAAGCAGAAAGCCAAACTTTATTTTTAAATCTTTTTCTCTTTATAGATTAAGCAGTATTGCTCTCACATATAAATATTCAAAGGAAATACTTTGTTGTTTTTAATAGCCTTTCTGATTATTAAATATTGCCATAATGTAGTTAGTTTGTAGAGTAAAAGCTTCAATGAGGCAGGGACTTTTGTCCACTTTTCTTGTTATTGTTGGTTGCTGAATCCCTAGAGCCAACATGACGACCTGGCACAGAGTGAGAGCCCCACAAAGGCTGGTGGAATGAATGAATGAGTTGTGTCAGTCTGTGGCAGCCTCAGACTCTTTCCTGGGGCCCCTCTCTGGCCACAGCCTTTGGAGTTATGCTTGGAAACAATCTCTAGCCATCTGTTCTCCTACATTGTGTCCACCTGATCTTTCTGTTTACAATATGTTAATTTATTTGATGATATTATCCACCTTTGTGTAATCATTTACACAGAGACCTCAAAGGTTTTTATGAAAGGAAAATGATACAGTCTCTCACATGTGGCAAAGAGACTTCACTTACTCATTGGGTCTTATGCTTCCCCACAACTTTCAAAACAGTCACGAATCATTGTCACCATTGATCCTGAATTCAAATGCTGTCCTAGGTTTGGGGTACTGCTTTTCATTTGTTCTTGGAGGGCTTAACCTTGAGAGGAACCCAAAGCCCGATTCGATTCCGAACTGAAGCTTTTCGAGGCAAACCTAAACCTAGCCTAAACACTGGAAATGCAGGTTGGGGGTCTCTGGGTACCCAAATCTAATCGCTTTTTTTAAATAATGCTGGCTGACTTGCTTATCTCCCAGAATCAGAGACATTCACAGATAGAGACATTTCCCTGAGCCAGGATAAATGCCCCATAACCTCAAAATGGACTACTCTCAATCCCAAATTTTCAGATGCCGGATCTTACCAGACCCTGAACCACAATGAGACTTGTCAGAGACCCACGTATAGAAGTCAGGCACAGCATGCCTCACCCTGTGAGAAACGTAACATCATTTCATTTACATTCCAAAATATCCAGAAACCCTCATTAAAGAAGGGATGTGTGAATAGCCTGTTAAAGGCAAGATTCTGGAAGATGCAAGTGGGTATGAGTAAACCAGCATCTTTTTATTTATTTTTTTAATTATAAAGATGTGGGGTACAATTCAGGGTTAGGTACACAAACATTGATCATGCAGGTACCCTTGTTGATGAGGTCTGCCCCTCCCTCCCCCAGCAGTTTCCTTCAACTGCCAATCCCACCTCCCCTCCCCTGACAGTTTCCCATTACTGCCTAACGCTTTCTTATAGTATTAAAATTGTTCAAGGTCTGCTTATGAGTGAGAAAACACGGTACTCTGTTCTTTGTTTCTGTGATAGATCACTGAGTATGATCGACTCCAAATCCTGAAAGAACTAGCAACTGGCCTTCCATATGACCCAGCAATTCCCCTATTGGGAATATACCCAGAGCAACTCAAATCATTCTACCAAAAAGATACCTGCACATGCATGTTTGTTGCAACTCTATTCACAATAGCAAAAACATGGAACCAACCATGTTGTCCATCAAAGCTGGACTGGATAAAGAAATCATGGTACATATACACAATGGAATCTCATGCAACCATAAAGAAAGACAACAATATGGACTTTGCAGCATCTTCTTAAGTGTCTGTATTATAGAATGTCAAAACTGACTGATACACTTTTCAAAGTTACTTACAGGAGACTTCTATTAGTTGGTGGCAATTGTGTTAATTTATCAAATGTCATTTCAAACACTGTGCCTAGTCTTTTTTTTAGTGTGATCATGCAACTCAAGAAGTTATTTCGGCAAACTTGTTTCATTCAGAGGAATCTTAAAGACTTTTGGTGAAAGAAGATCACTTTTTGCTGCAGTCGCTAAAAGTTCACCCGTTTTCATTGGCAGGGCTTGATCACAGTTTACTACTGCAGCCTGGACCCCCTGGGCTCAAGCAATCCTCCGGCCTCAGCCTCCCTAGTAACTGGGGCTGCACTACACCTGACCAATTGATTTTATTTTTTAGAGAGATAAGATCTTGCCTAATCTGGTCTTGAAATCCAAGGCTCAAGTGATCCTCCAGTCTCGGCCTCCCAAAATACTGGGATTATAGCATGAGCCACTGCACCCAGCTCCCTTCCCTCTTTAAATTCATTGCTCAGAGAAAATGTGAGCCTGAATATTTTAGGGTCTTAAAAGCAGTGACCACAGAGACCTATGGCATTTTAAGAAAAAAGGGCTCTTCTTATTACTCTGCTATAAACACTTTTTATCTTGTTCCTGTACCAATTGAATATAATATTTTTATAAGTTTCCCTTAAAAGTGAATAGTGAATTTCAGCTAAATGAATATAAGATGAAAATCATAAGATGTTATCAAAAATGATGACTACAATTTTATTCTAGAATTTACTTGCCTAAATTGCTTAAGAAATGTGCTTGTTTTGATGATAAAATTCCCACAAAACTGAATAATAAGAGAGTCTAAATCCACTTCTCAGACTTGCTTCCCCTGTAATACGTGTAATAGAACAATCCTGAATTAGCTGCTACTTTCCATAATTCTTGTCAGCAAAATCTATCAGTAGTTCTAACTCTGATTATACACGCTGGTAATGTAATTAAACATGTTTTAAGCCTATCTCTGATGTCACAGTTTCAAATATAGCCACATAGATTTTAGCTATGAGTATTTCATACATAATTTATATATACAAATGTGTTTGCATGTGTACCTGGATTAAGTATAATAAATGTAAATTATATAATTTATATCTATATATGTTTAACTGTGTTTAGTTTCAATCAGACAATGGTTTGATATATATTTTTAATGAGGGATAATCCTACTGCAATATTAAGATTTTGTGTCTTGTAGACTTCATTTTTCAGTATTATTTTAATTATAAAGACAAATACATTTCAATGTTCTTTTTAGTAAATGTTATGCTTTCTGTTCCAAAACAACCTTAAGTTTATAAATAAGAGTTAATGAATCCAAGAACCATGTTATTTCATGAGCTTGTGAACAAACAATTTAAAGTCAAATGAGAATTTTTTCCAGGTTGGATTTTCACATGATACAGTTTATAAACAAGTTTTAGGGGTAGAAAGACTGATTTTGTCTTTTTTAAAAAAATATTTTTAAAAACAGGTTGGGCACAATGGCTCACGCATGTAATCCTAGCACTTTGGGAGGCCAAGTCGGGAGGGTCACTTGAACCCGAGAGTTTAAGACCTGCCTGGGTAGCGCAGTGAGACCTCGTCTCTACAAAAAATTTAAAAATTAGCCAGAAGTGATGGCATGTACCTGTAGTCCCAGCTACTCGGGAGATCAAGAGGGTAGATCACCTGAGACTAGGAGGTAGAGGCTGCAATGAGCCGTGATCCTGCCACTGCACTCCAGCCTGGGTGACAGAGTGAGAACCCATCTCAAAAAAATAAAAAACAAAACTCAAATTCTGACTTTGAGATAACTTGACGAACTGAATCTCCAACCCGTCACGCTATTGAACTTGTGCTATACTCGGTGATTGCTCACGTTATGGAATCTGCACCCTGCGTTGGCTTTTCTCTTTGAAAAAATCCTAGACGGCACATGAATGGTTCAGAAATAGTTTGCAGCATCACGTGATGCTCCCTTCATTGAAGAAAGAAGAAGCCCGCATGGCACCCACTCCTGAGGCCTCAATCAGAAATAGAGCCTGAGAGAAGTAACACTAACCTTGGACTCCGCCACGCTGTAAATTGTCTCTTTTGTAATTGTGACAGACACTCCCCCGGATTCTCTCTTCCATATTACTCCTGTGATCACTTTATCCTTTCTCTCTCTGCTGCCAAATAGAGTGGAGTTCCCGGAGTTTTGACACCTTGTAAAGACATTCCAGTGGATTCTAGCACACCCAAACAGATGGTGTGAAAGGAATACAGGGGAAGAAAATGTAGACCTCGGCCAGATTCTCATGTATTCTAGGTAACATAGTGTTCCAGGAGAAGAAAAAAATATATAAAAAGGAACTGATATCATTGTTACTGCCTGCTTTCTGAGCCAAGCCACCATGCTTCTGCCAAAGATAACAACGTCTTTAAGATGGCTACAAAAACTCCTAACATTATGTGAGGTAAAAGAGCTAGACCTATGAGGGGATATAAAACAATAATCTTTATTATTGTTATACTGTGTTACACTGATGCTTACATAAAACAGATTTTTTTTTTCTTTCAGCAAGGAAAGACATCCAGCTCAGAATAACATCTCTAATTCTTTTTCTTGTCCAGTGTGTTGGAAATCTCTGCTGAGCTTTCTCTCTGCAGCCAGCATCGACTTTCTCCACAGATGAAAGCTAGAGACACAGGAACGAAGAATATAAAATAAACATTAAAGAACAAGTTAATGCTCTTCTTCCCATGTACAGCCAGATGTTTAAAATCTATGTATGCACAAATAAGCGCTTGAAAAGATGTTTAATGCCATTAGCCGTTAGGGAAATGCAAATTCAATCTACAGTGTGATACCGCCACATACCTTTCAGACTGTCTAAAATAAAAAATAGTAACAACACCAAATGCTGGCGAGGATATGAAGAAACTGGACCGCTTCTTACATTGCTGCTGAGATGAAAAAGGGAAACAGTTTGGAACTTTGGAAAACAATTTGGCAGTTTCTTTTAAAATGAAACATGCAACATGTATACAAACCAGCAATTATACTCCTAGGCATTTATCCCAGAGAAATGAAAACTTATGTTCAAACAAAAACCTGTACGCGAATGTTTATAGCAGCTTTATTAATAATAGCCAAAACCTGGAAACAACCAGATGTCTAGCCAACGGGAGGTGCAAACTATAGATAAACAAACTGTAGTATATCGCACCATGGAAGGGAGGTGGGCATGGCCACAAAAGGGCAACAGAGGGGATGACTGTGGGGATAGAAATGTCCTGTATCTTGATTGTATCAATGTCAACTTCCTGGCTGTGGTATTGTACCACAGTTTTGCAAGATGTTACCCTCAGAGGAGGCTAGGTAAAGGGTACATCAAATTTATCTGTATAATTTCTTTCTTACAACTGCATGGGAATCTGTAAGTATTTCAAAATGAAAAGTTTAATCCAAAATACAACTTCTGCTACATTTTTTTAAAAAAATTAATCTATGCAAACACGCCATTATAGACTAAATTTTGTCTTCCCAAAATGTAAATGCTGAAGCCCTCACCCTCAATAAGACTATTTCTGGAGACTGAGTCTTTGGGAAATAGCTAAAGTTAAATTAGGTCGTAGAGGTTGAGCTTTCATCCAATATGACTGTGTCCTTGTTGGTGGGAAAAGAGCCCTCACCAGAAACTAGTCCTGCCAGACTTTCTTCTGAGACTTTTAGCTCCAGAACTGTGTGAAAATTAACTTCTGTTGTCTGTCACCCAGCCTATGGTATTTTGTTATGGTAGCCCAAGCTAAGATAGACACAAAAGAAAATATGGATATTTTGGAAACGTAAATTTGAAAACTGTAGAGAGACAAACAGGCTTCTTTTAAGCATTCATATTATGATAGATTATGAAGTGTGTGTGCCTGTGTGTATGTATGTATGTGTGTGTGTATATATACACATACATGTACACATAGGTTTCTTAGATTTAATGAGGAAAGAAGGCACCAGCCTCTCCATGTCCTCATCAACCTACTCAAAAACTCTAGATCAGAGAAAGAAAGTTACGAGTACCCTACCTAGGACATCATAATGAATGGATGATACAGATAGCAGTAATACAGCACTATGCAGTCTGAGTGTATAAAGACATAATTATTGAAGCCGCATTGCCTAGTCATAAATGTGGTTTTTTTCGGGGATTTTCACACTCTTTCGTCCAATATCCCTTGGGTACAAAGACATGAATTATTGAATAGCTAACCAAAACCAATATCTGGAATATAACTTAGAGCCGTCATGTGATCCACACAGATATAAAGCCCATGACCTTCGCCTTGTTGCCTTTCCTTTGGTCAGACACACATTTCGTTTTGAGAGACTGAAAGCAGCACGACAAACCACATTCTTGCAAGTGTTGGGATGACGGAAATCCACCCCCTGATTCTTGTGCTCACATTCAGACTGCTACTCCTCAGCTTCCCCGCAACTCAGGGCTTTCCTGTCTGCTCCTTCCTTCTTGTATGTGCTTTTCCCCGCCTCTCACTCAACCCCAAGTTTTCTGCTGTCTCATTCCCGTTGCTGGTCTCTCGTACACAGGTCCTGCCTTCTCTCTTGGTCAAGTGCCTCTGCTCAGCTATGTTTTCTCTTTCTCGCATTTATATCTCCTTACTCCGCAGTTGCATAACCCAGAACTCAGCCACACAGAGGCTTAGCTAGAGAGGAAATTATTCGTTTCTTAAATAAACTCTGCAAAATTCCATAAACAGAACTGTGTTACCCCCCTTTTGAATTACACTTGACATCCCCCCACTCAACACTCTAGAAAACTTTTTTACTCTGGGACTTTGGCCCGGAAAGGCTTGATGAAGACACACATCTAACAGCCCGCCCTTCCTCTGCCTCCGCTTTCCTTTCTCTACACCCCTCCTTTTCTTTCTGTCTTACCTGGACCTCCCTTATGTACAATTTCATGATTTTATTTTTCTAACAAAAGTATTACACCATACATCTTGCTTAGAAATACACACACACACACACACACACACACACACACACACACACACACACACACACACCCAGCAGTAGTAGAGGCAAATTTATTTTCAGGAATAATCGTCTTCTACTTCAAATGCTCAAATCTCCTTCTCCCTGCTTCAACACGTGTTCCTCTGTATTCTGGAGTCTGAAAAACATACAGAACATGGGGAGGTAGGGTGTATTACATAGAAGCTACTATCACGTAAGTCATGCCCTTACTACGTTTTTTAAAAAGCCCACTTATGTGTGATTTTATTACTACCCCCAACTATCACCTCGAGAACTTCAGTCTAGTCATTGGTGGACAGAATCAGGTCAAAGGAAAAGAAAAAGAAAAAAAAAATCTTTTTTAACACAACTGCTTTAGCACTGCAATGCCCACTAAATTGCTGCCTTTATTAATTTACTTTTTGTTTTTCGCTCACAATCATTTTATAGTTACCGTGATGACACACGCCAAACAGGATTCTTTTTTTCTTTTTCTTTTTTTTTTTTTTTGAGTTGGAGTCTCACTCTGTTACTCAGACTGGAGTGCAGTAACTGTTCCCGGCTACTGCAGCCTCATCTGCTGGGCTCCGGCGATCCTTCCACCTCAGCCTTCCAAGTAGCTGGAACTACAGGTGCGCGCTACCATGCCCGGCTAATTTTTTTGATTTATTGTAGAGATGAGGTCTCGCCAAGTTGCCCAGGTGGGTCTCGAACCTGCGGACTCAGGCAATCCACTCACCTCAGCCTCTCAAAGTGATGGGATTACAGGCTGAGCCACCGAGCCCGGCTCAAACAGGATTCTTTTAGAAAACAGAATAACGAAGAAATCATTGAAAACTTAAAAAGTAGAAAACCAGACCACCCCTTGCAATGAAACCATTTGAGTTTTTCAACCTGGATCACTTTCCCTGATAGAGTAATTTACACTATTTACCTGAGGTAAGAGAATGGCAGTGAATTAATGATTTACGTGATGCATTAGAAGGTTACAAATCGTGGCTGAATCTTTCCAGTTCTGGGCTCTCCTCAAAAAGTTCAGTCCCTAAGTGAATGCTTGGACCATGGACAGTGCTGGTCAACACTGTGACATATGTGTTTTCTTTGTGATTCTGAGAACCCAGTGTGGGAGCAATGAATCGTATTGAGCAAGAGAAGTGCTGATAAGATATCAGAGCAATTAAAAGATGACGTTAGGGTTTTCAATTGCATGTGGGAAATCTAAGAAATTTGTTTTCCTCCAAATATCTGAGGGATAGGGGTTCAGCAGTTTAGTGTTGCATAACAAATCCAAGGGCTTAAAATAACAATTTGTTGTTTTTCACAATTTTGGGTTGACTAAGTTCAGCTGGGAAGTTCTTCTGCTCCATGGTGTACAGCCTGAGGTCACTCACAGGGTGGCACTCAGCTGGGAACTGAGCTGGAGCTAGAATGTCCAGGATGACTTCTCATCTTCCAGGACCTCTTCCCTGTGGTGGCCTCTCATCCTTTAGTCATTCAGCCTGAGCTTATTTATCTGATGCCTGGAGTGTGACAAAGAGGCTGGAGCCAAGGTAGAAACTGGCAAGACCATCAGCTGATCAGTTGCCCCTCCACTTCTCCTTGGAAGGAGCAGCGTACGTGCTCACAGACAGGAGGAGTGATTGGCTACTATCTTTGGAAGCAATCTACCAGGATGGGCAGGAGGGATGCAGACTACTTCTCCTGCCATAAGTATTAAAAACAGGGGTGATTTTAAGTGATCTTGAAAGCATTCAGGTGCCGATGAAAGTAACAATGCTTGTTTCTTTGCAAACAATGCTCTAAAATGTTTTTCCTCAGACTGTTAATAAGAACCTCTTACTGGCTTACCAGTGAGCTCCAAAATTTCAGAAGTTAGAATCATCCCTTTGGATTGTTTCATCTTTACAAATCCTGTCTGAAAATGCAAATACCTCTGACATGAGATCAACCACTAACGCCCTTGGGTGAATCTGAGATTAGCAACTAACAGTGGGAGGTCCTTAAAGTAGAGCTCTTCATCCAAGGTTGGATTTTGAGCATCAGAAAGACCTTGACATTCCTTTCAAAACGTTGTGGTTGTATTTGCATTTCCCATCAGTGTCTTAAATGGCACCAGCAAGGTGAAGGTTCACCGTTCTAAAGGTATGTTCACTAATATACCTCACCAGAAAATAAGGCAAAGCTAGACCATTCTCTTTGGTGGAACTGAGTCTACAGCACCTCATTGTCCTCTTATGATTTAATATCCATGACCTCTGCCTCTCCCTTACTCTGGAAGGAAAGATCTTCACTTTATACTTGTATCGCACGCTGGTGAACATCACTCCACATCCTCAATGTGCATCTAATCCTCAATGTGCATCTAATCAATTCTCAAATCATATTCATCAGAACACTTCTGGGCTAACTGAGGCTGAGGAGGAGGAATAGGATGGGGGGAGAGCCCAAGGGTGAGTGGGGCTATGGCTTGTCCCGTTCAAACAGAGAAACTCGACTTTTAACTTTTCATCTTACTATTCACACGTGTAAGTTTTCCTTTGAAGACGGAGTCCCGAGGCAGAAAGAGAAGTTTGAGGACCACTAACCAGTCCAATTTCTTTCTTTTCCAAGCAATAAAACTGATTGTCGGTGGGTTTAAATGTTCTGCTCAAAGATTTCTGTTTCCTGACACTTCATTCTGCAAGTTTTCCAGTCTACTCTCTCTCCTCTGACTCCCAAAACCCACACTACCACCTTCTCAGAAGCCTGAGTCCGGTCTCCTCAGCCTCCAATACAGGTTCTTCTCTGGAGCTAAAAGTGTCTGCAACCAGGAAAGAGCCAGCTGATAAATCAGAAACTTGGGATATTCCAGGGGGGAAGTCTGCCTGGGCCGGTCACCACAGTGGGACCCGTGATGGGAGACAAGGAGAGCTCCGAAAACCCAAGCTGTCTCCAAGTTGATCTCGTTATTAGGACGTGAACTGGCCCTGATTTTTCCTACAGCTTTCTTTTTCCACCAAAGAATAAATGGAAGGTAGCCACAAACCGCATTCTTTTTCTCTTGTGTAATGCAAAAACGCACTGTCCCTGCTCACTTAATTCCTAATGGCTAGACAGTGCACTTCAAAGTCATACACCATATTCCAAACCTTTCGAAATGCCTAAAGGAGAGAAAAGCTAGACAAACCCCACATAAAGATATGTGTATCGATTTCTATACTTGCAACGTTAATGGCCCTTGACTAAGACCACTGTGATTTTAATACATTGTATTGTTTTATTCCTACTGTATTTTAAAATGGAGCATCTCAAAACAATTAGATTAATTAAATATCCACGGGGAAGCAGAAAATGTTTTCTTATCACGCTTGGGGACTTGACCAGCTCAGCTCCTTAGGTTTTTCAGAACTTCTTAATGACAGATACTCACCCCACCAGAGCCTTGACAACTATTTCAGTCTGTCATCAAGCGGAACATTTCAGTACCTGGAAAATTTTAAGGCTTCTTGAGACTTAAATTTTTCAAATGTAGCTGTTTAGTTTAGGAGGAAGCCATCCTTCGCCACGAGTGGCACACTTGCCAGCTCCCCGGCTTATTGTCTGAGAATGCAAAGTGGATCGTGGTCTTGGGGAGTAAAATACAGGTTAGAAAGGTTAGAAAAAGTCACTGAGCAATTTTTATTGTCTATGTTTCATCAAGATACTGAAAGTTGAAAATTTCACCCCGTGCTAATAATACAGTATTAGTTACACTTGACTGCTTTGTTGGAGCCAAACCAACCTCACTTCTGTTCTCCCAAGCCTAAATTCCAAGAGCGGCCAGCTTTTTAAGAAAACAAAAGCTGCCATAATCTCTGGTATACGCTGGTGTCAAACCACAGGAGTTCTAGCAAAGACCACATATTATCAGGAGCTCGAAACATGAAAGAATTCTGTGGCATGACAAGCTCTCAGAAAGAAACTCTTAAAAGAGACTCATTTTTCTCTGCGACGTCAACCATGAGAATAAACTAGCAACGAACGAGAGGTTGGGAACTGGAATTGAAGCGACCGTGACTTTCTTGGTTTCGAGGCCAAGTCCATTTATGACCTTGGGTCAGACATTTCATTTATCTAAATGTCTCTGCACAAAGAGACTTGCTGTTTATTCCCTTTGTGGGTGTCGAGTTTGCATAGTTAGATGGAAGATTCTTTTTACTTTTGTAAAATTACAGGGCTGGCTGTCAGTATCCTGTGTCAGACAAATGTGACTCCACACCCCAGCTTTCTCCCTCGCAACTCTGTGACCTTGGGGAAGCTATTCTAACTTCCCGTGTCTCCGTTTCTCCAACAATACAATGGTAATAACAATACCAGTACTGCATAGGGTGTAAGGAATAGATGCATTAACAGCCTCAACCATTTAGAACAGTGCCTAGCATATACAAAATGCTATAAAATAGACTTTTGTATTCCTACTCTACAGCTTAAGTCATATTTACACTATTTCTCTTCAGTTGTTAAAGAGAGCAGGTTTCACAGCACCCCCCAGCCTTCCTCTATTCTACTGTTCGATAATCGTCATCGAGAAAAATAGATTTGTAAAATACATTTAAACCTATTTTCTTTTGGAAAATTCTGGCAACTTCATTGATGGTAAAATTCAGATTGGAAGTGAATTACAGAGAAAAGAGATCAACCTTTCAATTTCTTCACCGCTTAGCTGCCTGGAAGCTCTAAAACTAAGTGATCTGATTATACTCAAAAGCTAGGACTGACCAAAGATCCCATAGGATTAAAGAGCTAAAAAATATTAGCAATCTTATAGCCCAACCCCTTAGTTTTACAGATAAGGAAACTGAGGAACAGACAAGTTAATGGTACTGGTTCCTTTAATGCACCAGAAATTATACTTAAAAATGAGTAGCTTCAAAAAAAATGAGTGGTGTCCTCTCAATATGTTTACCCAAGCGACTATAACTTATTCTTATTCCAACATTATTGTCATTACTTGCATTGTTTTAAACGTTTTTTGCTTTTCATGACTTGCTTACAGGTCATACACACACACACACACACACACACACACACAATATCTGCACTTTAAAGCCAGGGTTTCAAAATGGCATTGTGTCTCCTAGACATCCACCTCTTTATCATATTTGTCTCTTTATAATTTTTACCTTTCTTAGAAACTAAATTTACTCTCACATGAGCAAAAATATAATCCCAACTTCTCCAAAATGCACCAGACAATTAGGAAGATGATTTTATTCAGGCTATTGCAATAGGGAAACTGTTTGTTATTAAGGAATATGTCAAAGAAAAGGAAGCTTATTCCAAAGAAAAGGACTTTATACAGGACGAAAGCAATGACATCATCTGAGAGTCTTCTGGAGTCATAAGGAAGGATGTAAACAGGTCTGACTTTGGAATCTATAGGGCATAGTCATCTTTTGTGGTTAGCCATTCCTGTTGCTTAGAAGTGTTGGGGGATTTCTTAATCATCACACTTTTCATGAAAGCACAGGACTAGGTGAGATTCATCGCCAAACATTTGAGGACAGCCAAAACACATACACACACACACACACACACACACACACACACACACACACACACACACACACACATGCTCTTAAGGTCTCTGATTGCCCAGTCTCCTAAAGTGGACCCTTTGAAAGGACAGTTGTCATTTAGGCATTGTGTGATCTAGATAGGTTTTCCCCTCAATTAGTTCCATCACCTCTGATCTGACAATAACATCATTTCTCTTGGTGACAACTTTCCTGTATCTTTTATCTGAAGCTCCAGAAATAAAACGTGTGCCAAGTCAGACAGGCTGAAGAAGTTCTGTGCTCTGTGGATCACATCCACCTGAGAGGGTTGACTGGCCTCCCCCGTTCTCCATGCCATCAGCTTATTCACCTTGTAAATAAAGCTTGTGCTCTTCAGTGTAATATTCACCATATCCTTAGAAGTGGGAGTAGAAAGTGAGATTCTCTGAACGGTCGAAATGCACTTGAATCATGAACATAGAAGTAGTTGTTTCAATATCAACAGCTAGGGATTCTAGTGATTCTATGTTTAACATAGCATCACTATAATTTCCTAATAATACGTATGGCTTGATATAAACATAATGCATGGGGTGTGTGTGTGCGCGTGTAAGAAAAAATTAAAAGTTTGAAATTTAGTTGTTTTCCTGACTAGTTAATCCACTTGGTTTTTCTTTGTCTTCTATTTTCTTTGATTAGACTATTTAACAACTTTAAAGAGATACAAGTTAACTTGTAGAAATCTGGTAATAATGATATTCTTGTTCATAAAAATGCGAAATCTGCCAGGAGGACGTTCAATTGACTTACCTTCCTCGCTGTGGAAGAAGCCAGTGTTGCATCTACCTAAACAATTTATGTCAGTATTCTTAATGACTTATAATTAGATCTGGTCTTTGGATTCTACTTAGAACCAGCTATAACACATTTCTGGTGCCCTCGTTAGTTCAAGAGTTAAAATCATTAGCATGTGCTCATTTTATATTTGTCATGGTTTACGTTTTTTTTAAAAAAATTATCCTTTAACATATGTAGATAAATGTGTAAAGTCACATTAAGTTAGACTTATTTTAGAAAAAAATCTTTTTGATCAGAATGTGTTCAAATTAATAGTTTTATTACTTTCAACTTTATACTGAGATATTATCCAATAGAGATCAATACTTTAATAAATGATTTATAATGAGTATTTTTAAATAAATTGATACTTCTAGAGCATTTAATCATGGCAGCCTGTTTTAAGTGCCTTTAAAATCTCTCTCTAATCTCATTTCTACTCTTTTAAAGATATATATATATGTGTGTGTGTGTGCGCGCACTATGTAATGAAAGATTTCAGCTCAATTATTACAAATTAGTGAAATCTTACTTTAATGAAATGTTACATATGCAAATTAATAGAACACTGATCAATTTAGAGTGCTTGCAATGGATCCAGCCCCGACATCAGCTGACACAATGCAGGAATCCCTTCAACATTGGTCTTGATGGATAATCAGCCAGCACCTGCCCGAACACATCTATTCACATCTATTCACGAGTGGCTCACTGTGTTTCCAAGAGGCCATTTCTTTGTTAAAAGCTTCTGTGGCTTCAAAGTTTTTCTTGTAATTAATCAAAATCTCCTTCCTTGAAATATTCACCCATTGGTCCTAATTGCAACTTCAATATAAATAGACATATAAAATCTGTCTTTTAGCTTCTTTCTCCTCTAACAGGATGGCTTACTTGCCCTTAGGGATTTTGAGGATGACAACAAGTGAAAAAAAAAAAAATGATCATAAGCCAGGTCTCCTGTGTTGCCTCAAATAAAGTCAAGAGTTAACAATTATAAACATAGACACCTTGATTGCAGCCATAAACTCTCCAGATCAAACCCTCATAAACAGAATCTAAGTCACATAGAGGGTACAATGCTATTCCTAAGTTTTTGTGGGTATTTTTATAGATATCCCTTTAAACCCTGAACCTTTCATTGAAAAATAAAAGTAACTCCACAGCCAAAACACATGACTCTTCCAAAACTAAACAATAAAATAAGGTGGTGTCCTATTCCTCACTTCTAGCCTATAATTCCAAAAACGTCATAGAACCTATTTCTCTCAGGTATTGGAACTTGTCCGTAGTTTATCAAAGAAACAGCCTCAGCTCCATATTATACGATGACACCCAAATGATCCACAAGAGTCTTTAGTTGTCTAATACCCTTTGCCTAATGCCAAGGCATTTAAAAAATAATTTTTAGTTTAAGTTTTAAGACAGCTTACCGTTTCTTACGTGACTTTCTCCTTTTATTACTCTTTCCTTAAGAGAAAAGACTCAATATATTGACAATGTGACTTGAAAGAAGTTCTCTAGCAAAGAGAACAAGCTGTGGAATACAGGATCTCCCTCCTCCTTGGTGAAGAAGAAAGAAGTTCCTGTGGCTTTTACAGATTCGTTTGTTAGGGAATAAAGCAAATCTTGCCATTTTCCCTATGTCAGATGTAAAAATAAAAAGCATAGAGGAGACGAATGGGGCCATAAACTTGATACAACGTATTGCAATCGAGTTTCATCAGATAAACTATGGAGACAGTTTCGATGATGCTCTTGTCAGAAAACACATGGTACGATACACTGTATATGTGCCAGATAGCTTCTGCACTTTCAGAAATGTCATTTCTAAAAATGTCTATCCATTTGGAAAATAAGTATGCAATAAATCTGTAAATATTTATTATAAAAGCAATAAGAAAACAGTAAAGAATGAATGCAGCTTCTGACAACACTGCATAAACTGTTAACAACAGACCTTTGGAACCGGCAATTCTGTTTCTAGATCAGGGGCCAGGGCCCAAATGTTGCAATAAACGGGGCCATAGCAATCCTTTCCACACCCTCTTTCCCGCTGTAGGAGGTCCACCTAATGGAGGTGCCAAATGATGAGATGTGAGGCCGAAGTAAAACACACAGAGCATGTATTGCTGAATCCATATGTCTTGCTTGATCAATGAACCAAAATAACTCCTCCTTGGAATTGAAGAGCTGCAAGAACATGCTGCTGTTCTTTTTTGTTCCCGGTCCTATAGGAAAGGGCTGGAGGCAAGGAATAAGGAGAGAATCTCCCAGGGAAATATGCACATTTCTGCAGGTCATGGATGACCCCAAGATTGTCCTTGGAAAACACCCTACACCGTTTGGAAGTGACCTTTCTGTTTTATTTGGCAGCCCTATTCTCCCCAGCTGACTGAGAAAGAACAGCTATGAGCTAGGGAAGGAAGGCGTGGGTTATGAATGACCTCCTTCTCTTTCTGTCTAAGAGGCTCAAGTTCATATTGGTTCACCTTTCCCAAATAACTATTTTGTGGACAACTTAGCTCAACTTCTTGACTGGATCCACAAAATTACAACATCTGCTCGAAATGGAAGATTTACGAGGGAATTATACCTACTCCATCTAGAGATTGTTTGCCTCTGATGTCATTCTTGATTAGATGATTTTGGAATTTTGATTGCTTCACATGAGATTATTATGATTTCAAAATGCAGCTTGTAAATGGATTCAGTTCATCAAGGGCTATAAATATAAATCTTCAACAACAGACTTTTTTTCTTAGGTCCTCTTAGATGCTCTTAGGTTAACGGGAGACCAAAAGTAATGTCTTTAAGAAAAGGTGAGAAACTCCTACATTAGAGATAATTTTTTAAACATCTGGTCTCGTACTCAGGAGTTTGATAAGCACGCGTCTTTTCTGGTTTTAAATTTAAATTAATGACTACAGGGTAATGAAGGAGGGCTCTTTGGAAAAACAGATGTAAAAAATTTAAGGACCAGTCATGCTGTGTTCAGTAAAACAATGACATGATTAGGTAATAAAATTCCTCTAAATTTTTCAGCATGGCTTTGGGTTCCATCTTCTACTTTCTGTTCCAAAAGAAACTATCCACTTTCTATTCACAATTCCTTGCACTATAGTGGGATTTGGATCTAGAATGGTGAGACAGAAGAAAGATGGAAAGAAGGAAGGAAGGAAGGAAGGAAGGAAGGAAGGAAGGATGGGTCCCTTTATCGAAAAAGGAGATTACAAAATTCCTAAATTAAAATCAGATTGAATGCAGTTTTAAACCAAGTTTCCCTGAAATCTGACTTGTTTCTTGCTTTATTTCAATCAACTTCACAGGATCTTTCCAATTGAAATTAGATCTCTGTAGACTCTAAATAGACTCTAAAATGTTTAGATGCTACAATTCTACAAGTTTTACGTGAGCTCTCCATAAAAATCACGTCACCGCGACCGTTTTTGTTGAAGAATTGGGATACGAAAGAGGAACAACAAGATGTGTATTAGAAATCTGGTGGGTCAGCTTGCAAGGGAAGGAGAGATAGGCATCATTTATTTCCAAAAGGCTGCAGTTCAGCATGAAAACCAGCCTATCTGACACACAATTATGTGTCATGAATTACAGTGGTAATTAAGTCTCTAGAAACAGCAAGCTACCTCAAGAACCCCCCAGGACTTGGGGTGGCTGGCTCCCAACTCTGAATCATCTAGCACTTCACTGGGGCTCATCCATCTCCTTCACTTCTTTATTGATCACCATTCTAAGCCAGGGGATACACTTGGCTCTAAAACACGTTTTTTTCTCCCTCGCATGCCTACTGGTCTACCTTTTCGCTTCCTAAACACTTTCTTCAAAGAGGAAGCCCGTGATCCCAGATGGCACAAAGCCAAGTGTCTTCATCATTTTCACTCTTCTTCTCCAGTGACCCCGACTGCCTCCCTGGTGGGAGGTGAGTGTGGTCCCCAGACTTCAGGGCACCACCTCAGTACAGGTCAGTCAACTCCATCCACTTCTTTCCACGGTCGCCCAGCACATCCTGAGGACTGACGCCCATGGGCAATTGTACTTCTCGTTCAGTCATTCAGCAAATATTTGTTGACAGCTGAGGCAGGTGGTCTAATTGTCTGAGAAGTGAGAGAAGGGAGGAAACAAATACAACGAGAGCCATGAATCCAAAGGGAGATGTGCTTTCACGGGAACACCCATAAAGCCGGGCCGCTTTGGCGCTTCTGGGTCTCTGGGTGGCCCCTCTTTGAATTTGGCAGCAGGACCCAGTCTCCTTCGTGGAGCCATATGTAAAGAGTTAAGCATCAAAGAGGTGTCATGTTATTGAACGTGTGAACCCTTTATGGACTTGCTCTGTGGGAGTATCAAAGAAAAATGAGGGGAAAAAATTCTCACCCCATACCCAGTAGAGTCACGTCTCTGTGCACAATGAGAGGAGCCAATCAGTCCAGGTTGTCGCTGATGTGCCAGATATTCGTACTCTAGGCCCCATTAACTTATACTAGCAATTTTGGAGAAGTAATTTCTGCTGCCAGATGGCAGCCTAGAAGTAAGTTTCTTGATGAGTGAGGGAAGTTGCTCCCCATTTCCTTCCTTGACATCCACCCACCCCCACCAACTTCAGCCCCCACAGGCTGAGGACTGGGTGGTGGGATCCACCCAGACTGTGATTAAATGACTCATCTCCTCAGCAAGACGTAAAGTCTGTAAAGGTTACTTGCAGCAACAGCAGCAGCAGGGCCCCAACTCCGGAGTGGGTATTTGTCAAAAAATGAGTCAAGATAATAAGGGGCCGTTGAAGAAACATCGGTTGGGTGGGAGCTGAGCGGTGTTGATGACCTGAGGACAGTATTCAATTGAACACTTCCATCTGCCCTTTAAAAAAAAAAAGGTGACCCTTACAACAGAATCAATTCCTGGTTTACTGCTAGTTACTCATTGGAGACCACAGGCTCAGCTCTACCCATGACTTTGCCCATCGAAACGATGCCCACACCTCCGGTCAAGTCAATAGTGCCCTCAGCTCTGGTTTGCCAGGTATGCTTGGTGCCGCCAATTATGACAGATAGTGAAACAGAAGCGGCCCCATACCTCCAAGTCCAGCAAACCCAAGTCCACTCAGAATTTCAAAATCAGCAAAGAAGAAATGAAATAAAATAAAAATCAGTGAAGCTCCTAAGTGGTCATTTGTGTTTGAGAAAGGCATATCATAAAATAAAATAAGAGCAGGTTGTCACTGTCTTTTGTTGCAAAGAAGGCTTGGACTCATTTAAATACAATAGAAAAAAAAGAGAGAGAATTGTTATTAGGGATTTCTGCTAAAGTTGCTATGTCCAGATGAGTAGTTCTAGAGGATTATGAGGAATAATTTTTCTGGTAAATGATTCAGGAACAAACAGTAGGAAAGACGAGCTCACATTTGTTAAGTGCTAATTTATGCACCAGGCAGTATGTGACTACACATATCATCTTATTTAATCCTAAAAACAGCCTTGTCTGATAAATATTATTATCCTCAGTTCATAGATAAGAAAATCGGGCCTCAGAAATTTCCCTTGCCCCATGTAAATATTGTGAACATTTGGTGAGTGTTTGCCTTTGTTGGCTTTCTAGCAACTCAACACACTTATTATTTGGGAGAGGCTTCCCAGGGTGATTCTTGATGTTCCCATGAAGGCAAACTCACTCCGCTACAGGAATGCGCTACCACGCCCGGCTGATTTTTTGATTGATGGTAGAGATGAGGTCTCGCTGCCCAGGCGGGTCTCGAACCTGCGGGCTCAGGCCATCCACGCACCTCAGCCTCCCACAGGCGCAGGATGACAGGCTGAGCCACCGAGCCCGGCTTCACTCCACTCTTTCTTCTTCCCACTGGCACGCAGGGAACAGGAAGTGGCCGTTCCCCCGGAAACTTGAGCCCAGGGCTTGTCTCCTGAATGTAAGTATGCAAAGACAGCTGGAAAATCACTCTCAGTCGTGGCAGGGTGGAAAGTCCAGGTTGTATTGTAGATCCAACAGCAGAAAAATTAGCCAACAATACACAACATTGTGCGACAAATGCCAAGAGGCCAATAGAGGTGATCAGCAGTGGGAATGCTTATATAGAACTCATCTTATACGTTGAAATCATGTGGAAAGACTTGGTTAATGGAGAAACTTGGGGCTCTGATTCCACCATAAAGTATACGTAGGATTTAGAGAAGGAAGGCCATTCCTGACTACAGGAAGACCCTAAGGAGATGAACCAGATTCAAACAGTATTGACACAGGGAGGACCAGGTGGAGGCTTCAGAACCAGGGTCAAGAGCCAAAAAGTGCTACCACAGGTTCTTCCACCAGGGCATGTGCGAGGAAACTGGGACTTTCAAAAGATTGATCTGGCAGTGTCAGCAAGATAAATTTGAAGAGGGAGAGCATGGTGACAAGGTTTGTATGTGTTTCTTGAAGAAGAGTCCAGACTTAGACTCTCTTTGGAATAAGTGGCTTGGACTCTGGATGTGCGGTGGTTTGGTAAAACCATGACGAAGAAGCTGTTCCCAGCAGAGATAGCTTGAGGGAGCGACTCTCAGGGCAGAGACCCCGGAAGAGGCAAGAACCGAGGAACCTCTCTCTTTACCCTTACACAGAGTATCCCTCATGCCCCCAGTACCTGGCTCTGTGCAATAGTCTAAAGGTGTCCCTCAGTGCCACACGCCAGGGTGCCAGAGCACAAATCAAGTCTCAGCTCCCCAGCCCCAGGATCCATTTAGTCCTCGCTAAACATGGCAGCCATCTGTTAGGCATCTTCAGGATAATCTTGTCTACACTTGTATTTCCTTTCGAATTTGATAAGACCATGATAATTTCCCCTCATCCTGACTCAGAGTAAGGACTTTGGATTTAGGAAGCTCAATTACTTTCATGTTATGCAGATGAGACATTTGTCTAAGGAAGGTCTTGAGCCTCATACGAGGTGGCCCGATGACACTGGGGGAGGGAGAAGGAATGTGGAAGGGAGAGGAATTTCACCTTTATAGAAACAAGTAGACAATTGTACATAGTTGTGTAAGATGTAACCATTGGGTGAAACTGAGTGAAGGGTACATGGGGCCTCTCTAGTCTGTCAATAATTATTTCTTTTTTAATTATTTATTTTAAAGATGGGGGGTACAATTCAGGGTTAGGTATACAAACGTTTATTATGCAGGCACCCTTGTTGATGAGGTATAATAATTTTTTCAAAATAAACGTTAAGAAAATATAGGTAGGTTTAGATGGTAAAGACAGGAAAGCGAAGAAAAGAAAGTCGGCAAAGGAAAAGGCTTAGAGGAACTTACCTGCAGGTCAGAGGCCCAGGAAAATATTTTTCCAACTCTTCAGCAAACCCTCCCTGGACCCTACTGGGCTGTCCTCTCTCTTTGGAACCCCAAGCACTGATCTAGGAGAATGCAGTCACGGGGCTGACAGCCCCAGGGTGTCATCTGTCCCTCTGCAAATTCAACTACCATGAAGAGCAGAAGCAAGCTACTTAGGGCCGCTCAGCCTCTTCCCTGGTCAGGAGCCCAGGCGGCCGACTCAGCCTCCGAGCCACACTGAACCTGGATTTTGCAGGCACAGGGAATGATGAAATGAACACTGAGGTGGGGGTCGGGAGATCCTATGTCCGCTCTCAGCTCAGCAGGGCTACCCAAGTTGAAAAACCTCATCTCTTGGGGCTCCTATTGCTTTTTTGTTTGTAAAATGAGCACATAAAATCACTCCTGAAGCACTCTGTCCCTCCTGAGAGCCTAGGAGGCTATGGGCTCTGTGAGATATGACACAAGATAGCTAATGTGAATGTCAAGGTTTCTATTAAATATGACCCTGGAGAAACATAAGTGTTCCTCTGTGAGTAAGCTATGGACCATACTAGGGTGGGGTCTCCAACTTTAAGTCCAGTCCTGTCTGCTCCCTTCATTCCAATTCAGTGCACGCTGTCCACTGAATTGGAATGAGTGATCAAAGCCAGTGATCAAAGACACGCTTTTCGCCTGTCTCCTCTTGGCCTGGAAGTGTCTACTGTGTAGGTCATTTTCCTATGTGCTTTCTCCCCAGGTCAAACAGCAAGCTCCTTGAGAACAAATGTTATTCTTATTCATACCTGTGTACCCACATAGGGCGGCAACAGATGCTCACAAAATGGACACTGAATGAAGACATGAATGAATGACTGATGCCTAAAACTCAAACCAAGAGGAGATGAAGGATCGCTCCTGTAACTTACCTGAAAACTCCCACCTTTGTGCAGAAAATTAGCGATCATATCAAAGGAAGAAAAACTGGGGGGTAAGTAATCATTCAGAGATGCATATTATACACCACACGAATCTTTCAAAAAACGTATGACATAACCAATTATGGCAAGCCTGAGACCTCGTACTATGAGATGAAGCCAAAACAAGTGGCAATCTTTACAAATGAGTCTGCTCGGGTCCAGTTTGGGAGGAGGGTCTATATCTTAGGCCTGTGCTTGGGTTCAGTTGATCCACTCTAGGAAAAACTGCCTCATCAAAGAAACTCAATCTTCTACTTTACTTTGTGGAGTATTGACAGATCACAAGAGCCAGCTTCTGCTGCTACCTAGCACACCTCTGACCCACAAATGCACTGGCGCAAGTTAAATAAGATCAGGAAATAAATAGCTACAGGACTGTTTGAAAATGCTCTTAAAAACGCAAAATTAGCCGGGCTCGGTGGCTCAGCCTGTAATCCTGCACCTTTGGGAGGCTGAGGTGAGTGAATTTCCTGAGCCCGCGGGTTCGAGACCCACCTAGGCAGCGAGACCGTGTCTCTACAATAAATCAGAAAAACCAGCCAGGCGAGGTAGCGCGCCTGTAATTCCGGCTACTAGGAAGGCTGAGGTGGAAGGGTTGCCTGAGCCCAGCAGGCGAGGCTGGGCGACAGAGTGAGACTCCAACTCAAAAAAAACGCAAAATTATTCCAAAGTTATCTGTGCTACCATGCTCCCTTTGAATTGGGCACATACCTGAACAATGACCGAACTATAAAAAGAACACGAAGACCAAGCATTGAGCACTGTCTGTTGCTCCTTTCTGTCAAGGCTGATAGTCTGAAGAATCTGAAAGGAGCTTTCTTCTGTCTAAACTTCCTCCCTGTTTTCCTTTCATCCTTATTAAATGCAACAGGATCCTCTTCCTATAAAGAACAGTGTTGGCCAGGCGCGGTGGCTCAGGCCTGTAATCCCAGCAGTTTGGGAGGCCGAGGTGAGAGGATTGCCTGAGCCCACAGGTTCGAGACCAGCCCAGCAGGTCGTCGCTGGGGTGACCGTGAGCGTGCCACTGCACTCCAGCCTGGGCAACGGAGTGAGACTCTGACTCAAAAAATTAAAAATAAAAAAATAAAGACCCAAACTCCTTTAAAAAAAAAAAAAAAAGAACAGTGATGATGTGGACACAGAGTGTGAAATGATCATCAATTGGAGACTCAGAAGGGTGGGGGGTGGTAGGGGACCAGGGGTGAGAAGTCACTGAATGGGTACAATGTACGTTATTTGGGTGGCAGATACACTAAAAACCCAGACTACATCACTGCTATATATTCATGTAACAAGATTGCACTTGTACACTTAAATGTATAGAATCAAAAAAAAACAGTATTGGGACAATTGGTAGAAGTCCAACACACTCAGGATCGGGTGTGAGTGATGGATCACTGTTCATTCCCTGACTTTGACGGTTGTCTCGTGTTATGTGGGAGAATGTCCTATTGGTGGGCGTATTTGAAAGTGATAGAACATCAGGTTGACAACATACTTGCAAATGGTTTCGAATTTTTAAAGTTATTTGCACGTGTTGTGCAGCTTGTTTGTTTGAAATTATTTTAAGAAAAGATAGAAAAAAATCTGAAAGTAATCATCTTAATTTTTTTCAAGAGATAGCAGCAGTGGCTGACCCTTGAGCATCTCCGAGTCTGTCCGTCCCTCTGGCAACTTCTGTACCTGTTGGCGTTGACCTCTCTAAGATGTCAGAGCAAGCCTCCCCGGAGTGGTCCACAACAACCCAGCTCTACAAACAGTCACAGACATTCCTCCTGCCACAGGCAGTGTGCCTTTCTCTCCTTCTCGCTCAGCCCAATCCCTCCCCTAACTCTCAGAATCAGAGCTGACTCGGGGGAGTCTTACCTGAGGCCTGGTCCTCAAGTGACGCCAAGCCACCTTCCCCAGTGAGCACTGGGCACTCCCTTCTTCGTGGCCATTTCACACCTGCACATGCCCCAGCCCTCGTTTTTCAGGCACCAAAGGCTCCCCGGGACACCAACCCAACTAATTTCTTTTTTTTTTTGAGTTGGAGTCTCACTCTGTCGCCCAGACTGGAGTCCAGTGGCCG
>NW_007248854.1:559515-561462 GCF_000164805.1 Carlito syrichta
GGCTCAGGCCATCCACTCACCTCAGCCTCCCAAGGCACAGGATTACAGGCTGAGCCACCGAGCCCAGCAACCCAACTAATTTCTATATTCTCTTGGTTCTCCTCCATTCATCTCCGCGACAAACCCTGAGTGCCAGCTGAACTGCTCCCTTCCTGCCCTCCGGACAAATCCTGGGTACCTCTGCTTCCTCCTGTCTGGAAGGCTCTGCTTTCATCTCTACCCCTCTGAGTCCCACCTCCTCCAGACTGCAAGGCCCATTGCAAGGCCACCTCCTCTCTGAAGCCTCCCTTGCCTGTCCAGACCACCCCTGAATTCCAAAGCACTTACTGTATCTCATATGGCTCTACACTCTCAGGTCGCCTATTGCAAAGTGATCCTTCTCCCTTGACATCTGGTCTCCCCCACTGATGAAAGGTTTTTAGGGAGAAGGCCTCATTTCTCACATCCCTTCGTCACGTCCCACCATACCTAGCACAGGGGCCCTAAGAAGAGGCTGATTCAGAGTCTTCACTCTTCCTCACCATCACATCCCTCAGACCACTGATACCAATTCTTGCCACTTACAGCAGGCCACACACGGGCATGCTCCCCTGTCCGATCACTAATACCAATTGTTGTTGCTTGTGGTGGAGGGCACACACACTTTAGCCCAGACAGAAATAAACAGATATGTCCTGCGTCCTGCCTTATCTTACAATAGACCCAACTGGATCCAATTTGACCTTCCTATACTCAGAAAAGAAAGCAAAGCATGGAATTAATCCTTCCTCATGGTTCAGTCTGGAACCCCAGGAAAAAACTGCGCAGTAGAAGTTTGGACTCTTTCTGCCAACCATATTGTGACCCTTTTTCTTTATTTTTTTTTTCTTATTTCAAAGATGGGGGTTACAATTCAGAATTAGGTAGATGAGTGGTCATCATACAGGTAAAGTTTGGACCTTCCTGTGGGACCCTTTTTCTTAAGGAAGACACATTCCCATCAGTTACCTCCAGGCGTTCCTCCTCCCTGGGGGGCCCACTGCCCTGTGATCAGCCGATGAAGACATTAGCTGGGAACATGAACAGCTCGCACAGAGGTTGCACGACAGAAAAAACTAAAGATAGCTGGGCGTGGTGGCATGCATCTGCAGTTCCAGCGACTTGGAAGGCTGAGGCGGAAGGATTGCCTGAGGCCAGCAGGTCGAGGCTGCAGTGGTCGTGAGTGTGCCACTGCACTCCAGCCTGGGGGACAAGAGTGAGACTCCAACTCAAAAAGAAAAAACCAAAGAATGGAAAATCTGCAAAGTGTCATAGAACGAACCCCTAAATGGGGGCCGTCAGGCAAAGGAACACGTGGCAACTCTAGGCAACTACTGAGCCCGTGTGCTCACTCCTGATCACACGCGATGGGTATGCCAGAGATGGGAGCAGTTGAAGGCCAAGTAACTAACAGAAAGCCAGGAGAAGGGGAAGAATCCTTTTCAGAAGCCAGTTGAGGAAACTGTTCAATAGAGAGGAAACTTTATGAAGTGCTTAGCACATGAAATCTTCCATTCTGAGAGAGGCTTCGAGGAAAATAATGAGGTTGCGTGTGGTGGCTCACACCTATAATCCCAGCACTTTGGGAGGCTGAGGCAGGAGGATTGCTTGAGCCCAGGAGTTCAACACCAACCTAGGCAACATAGCGAGAGCCCCATCTCTACAAAAAAATTTTTAAAAAATAAACCAGGGATGGTTGCACATGCCTATAGGCCCAGTTACTCGGAAGGCTGAAGCAGAAGAATCACCTGAGCCCAGGAGGTCAAGTCTGGAGTGAGACATGATCATGCAAATGCACTCCAGCCTGGGCAAAAGCATGAGGTCTGATGAAAGAAAAAGATAAGAAAATAACAAAGGAAGGAAGAAGAGAGAGAGAAAGAGGAAGGAAGGAAGGAAGGAAGGTAAAGAAAGAAAGGAAGGAAGGAAGGA
>NW_007248854.1:561670-566453 GCF_000164805.1 Carlito syrichta
AAGAAAGAAAGAAAGAAAGAAAGAAAGAAAGAAAGAAAGAAAGAAAGAAAAAGAAAGAAAGAAAGAGGAGGGAGGGAAGGAAGGGAGGGAGGAGGGAAAGAAAATAAAGAAAGAAAGAGAAAGGAAGAAAGGAAGGAAGGAAGGAAGGAAGGAAGAGGAGGGAGGGAAGAAAGGGAGGGAGGGAGGGAAAGAAAGAAAGAAAAAAGAAAGAAAGAAAGAAAGAGGAAGGAAGGAAGGAAGGAGGGGAGATTGGGAGAACCAAGAAACAGAGAGGCAAAGACGGACTACGAGAGCCCAGCACACAGTATGGTGGCCCCCAGGTGGGTGTGGAAAGCTCCCACGGACACACCTCTCCCTCCTGACAGAGGGCAGCATTCGCTTATGCCACCTTCACGACCTCTGACACTAACAGGATTGTTCAAGGACAGCAGCCCCGTTTGGCACCATCTGTACTCGACATCCCGGTGACTATAATCTTGTCAGGTTTAGACATAACTTCCGATGCAAAGACTTTTTCGATGTGGCAAGTACATCCAACAGATTCTTGGCTATAGTCTAAGTCTGTTCAATATTCTTTCATAGGTAGGTGTCCAAATGGCAAAGGCGATGGTGTGGGAAATTGCTTTGGTATTTGGGGCCGGGCACGAACTCTCCAGCCTCCAATTACATTCCAAAATCCTTCACACAAGTGGTCGCTTGGTCCCTGAGAAAAGACGTTTGTGCAGATTTGCAGAAACATGTTGACAGCTCATTCTGCCCACCAGCTTTCTGAGCCTGCACAAGTGACACGAGGCACACACTCACACTCTCCAGTACACCCATGGTTCCCTCCAAGATGTTCTTACCCCTTTCTCTCAGGCAACAGAAAATAAGTATCCATTGACTTCGGGCCCAGCCAGTCAGGAATGAGTCAATGTCAAGCCACATCACGGTTTCAACTGGCAAAGAGATGACTCTTCATGGGCTGCAAAGTACTTCCCTCTATGTTATCTCATTTGAACCCTATATTGGCTCTCCCAGGCAGAAGGAAAATAAATATTTAAGAAGTCATATGCAAAGCACTATGCTGAGTAAATACACGTTTTAATTCATTTAATCTTCCCACGAGGCCGGTGTTCAAATCCCCTTTATTACAGATGAGGAAACTAAAACTCAGAAAGCGACAAGTCTGGCCCAGGGTCCTCAGGTTAGCAATGGTCAAGTTAGGATTCTCAGTGGGACATCAAGTCATCGGGCTCTAAAGACCACGTCTGTTTCACTGTGCACTCCCCAGTCAGCATCTTTCTGTGTAGTTACTGCTCGGTCTTGCTCAGTCTCTTTTGCTGCTTTAAAAAATAAGTTTGAAAACATGGTCCAGAGAAGTTAGACCTTTCAAAGACACCTGTCAAAATACATTTATTCAGCTAAGCCTTTGATAAATATATTAGTTTGCTAAGGCTGCCATAGCAAATACCATAGGCCAGATGGCTTAAGCAGAAATTTGTTTTCTCATTATCTAGAAAACTGAAGTCTGACATCAAGGTGTCATCAGAGGGTAAGTTGTTCTGGGTCCTATCTCTCTCCTTGATTTGCAGATGGCCATCTTCTCCCTGGGTCTTCACACACTCTGCCCTCTGTATGTGTCTGTGTTCAAATTTTCTCTTCTTGAAGATGGATTAGAGCCAAACTTCAAGGCCTAACTTTAACTTAATTATTACTCTAAAGATCCCATCTCCAAACACAGTCACATTCGGAGATACTAGGGTTTAGGTTTTCAGCGTATGAATTTTGGGGGAACACAATTTGACCCATGTCAGTAAGCATCGTGTACCCTCAGCTGGTGCTTAGACCACCCAAAGACGCTACCTAAAAAAGGGATATTCTTGTGACTAGTTAAGAGAAATATGACAACTAAGGAAATTGAACATGGAATTAGCGACTTATTACAAAAACTAAAGAGCCTAGCAAAAGGCAAGAGTCTGAATATAACTGTTCAGCCCCTGTTTGGACACAAAGAAAGTAGAAACCCAGGTAGCGCAAGGTACCTTCGCTGTGCAAATTTTTCTTCCACTAGTATGTATTTCTGTACATACTGAAAATTATTATTTAAAAAAAATCTTTTAAAATGGCAACCAATTACATTTTCCAAAGATGACCACAACAATATTTCCCACACTACATGCTTTTCTTACAACGTGATTTTAACACTCCTTCTGTTGAGTGGTGGTGCCTATGTCTCTGTAGGCTTGTAACTACCGAGGAAGTGATATCATGTGACCTCGGATTAGGACATAGAAGGCAGTTCAGCTTCCTCCTGATTCTTGCAGGACACGTGCTTTGGGAGAGTTGAGCCCTCCTGAGGCAGTCTGATTCCCTTGCGGCCACTAGTCCATGTGCAAAATACATGGAGATCCCCAAGACTTCAAGAGGCAAGAACTGTCCCTCCAGGTCCCGCTGTTTAAGCCCTAGACATGGCAAACTGCAATGATGTGTAAGACCCAAAGCCAAAGCCACTCAGCCAGGCATCCCCCAAACTGCTGAACCACAGAATCCATGAGCATAATGAAATTATTGTTGTTGTTTTAAGCTGCAAAGTTTTGGGATAAATTGTTACATAGCAATAAATAACCAGGACGAAAATATTCTGATTGTCTTTCTGATGCTAATTTGACTTTGCTTCTTCCAAAAATTAGTCCAAATGAGTAAAATGATCATTTCCTCTTGGCATGTCTATAGATTTTCTACTTGGCACCCTCTCCATCTGCAAATGGCAATATGCCTTTGGTTTTCATGTATTCCATGGATGCTGCCTGTGTCAAGAGGTCAACGCTGTATGAGTTCTACAAATAAATAGTCCCACCCACCATCACCTTTCATGCATTTCCTAGGACAGTCTATATCCAGTTCATGCGGCAAAAATCCATGTCTGTTTCCATCTTTTCTCCCCCAGGTGTCTGCTACAGCCATAATCTCATTTCTTCTTAGGAGCTCTAACTTTTGTTTATCTACTTGTAGGTCTTTTTCCTTCTGTTCTGTTAGTGACATTAGGCTTTCCGCCTCCTGAGGGTTGACCTCAGGTCAAGGTAGGAAACAAAAAAGACTCAAAAATATTCTAACTCAGACCTAGGAACTAGTGATGTCACCATAAGATGGGGTTTCTGTGTCCAGTTTACTAGTGCACCTTTATGGAAGCTGGGAAGGCTGCATCTACAACCTGGTGCTTTCCCCCCATCTGGCTTCTACTCTCTCCCAGCCAATCTCTGATTAGAGTGAAGAATCCTTCCGGGGTAACAGCCAGTTGAAAGGAGGTGTGTTCTTCTCCACGTAGCAAGAGCTATTCATTCATGATGCAGAATTACAGGAGCACGGGCGTGCATTTCCTCCATTGACCTGATGAATTCAAACACGAGCGATTCATTCCCTAGAATTGGGTATTGGTCCTGAATAAGTAAGATTCTTTTAAGGTGGAAGCTGGCTTCACAGCCACTTGGGTGGATTTGGAATTTATCATACTCAGTGGTCTATCACAGAAACAAAGAACTGAGGTCTCCTTCATAAGTGGACTCTGAGTGCCTAGCATAATACTACAAGAAAGGGATTGGCAGTAACAGAACACAGCCAGGGGGATGGGGGGGAGACACATAATATCAATAAGGGTGTCTGATCCTAACCCAGGCGAAGTGAGGTCCAACGGGAAGCCCAAAATTTGACCTGTACCTAAACCACATACACAATCTTGACTTGCACCCCACAACTTTAAAATTAAATTAAATTGAGTTAAAAAATAAAGTAGAAGGTGGCCAGAACGAGATTATTTCTGTAGCAGTTTTTAACAGTCAACCGAAGTACCCCATCTAAACTGGAAAGGTTACCCTCCAAAAAAGAAAAAGTAAGTAAGTTTTGTGAACACACAAAATTAGCCAACATATATTGAATGATACTAGCCACTTGTGTAAATATCTTGTCCTAGAATTAACAGCATCCTAAAAAGTTGCCTTTAACTGCATGGTTGACCATAGAATGGGAGAAAATATTTGCATACTATGCAGTCTAACATCCGGGATCTACAAGGAACTCAAATGAAAGGAAAGGAAAAAAACAACCCCATTACAAAGTTGGCAAAGGGCATGAACAGGCACTTCTCAAAAGATGACATCCAAGCAGCCAACAGACAATGAAAAAAATGCTCAGCCTCACAAATCATCAGAGAAATGCAAATCAAATCTACAATGAGATACCATCTAACTCCGCTAAGGATGGCTGTCATTAATAAGTCAAAAAACAACAGATGCTGACACGAGTGCAGAGAAAAGAAAACACTTCTTTGCTGTTGGTGGGAGTGCAAACTAGTGCAACCTCTACAGAAAGTAGCATGGCAATTCCTAAAAGAACTAAACATTAGCTGCGGGGGGCCAGCCCCTGCAAGTTTTGGGGAGTCCCTTGGAAGATGTGGTGGCGTCGGTGAATCTGTAGGGATAGATATTAAAAGAAAGAAAGATGGAAGGATAGATATAAAGAGGAAGAAAGTGGACAACTGTTCAGTGAAATGAGCAGAAGCCGTTTATTGAAAGTTACAGCAGGTATTTATCCCCAAATTTTAGACAGGCAGTCTCACAAGTCTTTCACGTGAACACAAAGCCAGGTGCGGGGGGGGGGGGCATCCCCCACCCACCAGATGCTTAGGTGTGAGGAGGAACAAACCCCAAGATTGTCTCATTGTTCCCTTTGCTAGTTAATGTTCTTCAAAAGCACTGTAACATTCTTTACTAGCCTAATGATGCTCTGATAATCAATAACTTCTAAA
>NW_007248854.1:566667-586312 GCF_000164805.1 Carlito syrichta
TAGCAGCAGCAAAGCTCCTAAAACCTAAATGTAAATTGTAAATGTACTAAGGCAAAAACTTCGATAGTAGAAAGTGGAGATGATGAAAATTCTTAAAGTTAACTATATTCTTATTAAACCTAAAAATATTATGATTGATTATGTCTGAACTAACATGATTCGTAGCATGATCTATTCTACAATACCTTCTATGAATAAAATAAATTCAATTTCTATAATAGGTAGAAAAAAGACCTTACCCTAACTGTAGCTAAAGCCGGCCTAAAAGAATGCAGCCCAGTCCAAAGTACGTGCTGGGTTCTCAGGAATGTGGCCCAGCCCAAACTCTGTGCTGGGCCACTCTTGATAATCATCTATATCATTGAAAAGCTGAAAACAGCTCTCCATAAGTATATACTAATTCTACAAATATTCTTTTAAATCTTATAAAGAAACTTGTACCGTATAAAAGGCTCCCAAATGTGACCTGAGTTTGGATTATATCTAATACCTAAGCCGAAACCGCAGTTTATGGGAACAATGGGTTTCTAGAGTGAGCCATGCCTGTCACAGTCACAGAGCCTTCAGCTTAGGCCAGCAGAGTTCCTTTAGGTTGTTTGTGCTGCATGGCAAAAGGGGGAGGAAAATGGGGTCTACGGCTCCCGAACACGTCCTAGCGGTCTCGAGGTCCACGGCCCTCCCTGATCCCTAACGCTCTGTGGGCCTCCGTGGCCGGCTCCCAGCAATTGGCCTTCCATATGATCCAGCAATCCCTCTCCTGGGAATATACCCAGAAGAACATAAATCATTCTACAAAAAGACGCCTGCACACTCATGTTTATTGCCACACTATTCACAATTGCAAAAGCATGGAGCCAACCCTACTGCCCATCGAAAGTGGACTGGATAAAGAAAATGTGGTACATGATGGAGTATTATGCATCCGTAAAGAAGAACAAAATCATGGACTTCACAGCAAATTGGATGGAGTCGGAGACCATCATACTTAGTGATCTATCACAGAAACAAAGAACTGAATACCACACGTTCTCACTTTTAAGTGGGACCTGAACATGAATCACATTAGCACAAGGGAGGGATCAGCAGTCACTGGGCACTGCCAGGGGAGGGAGGAAAGGCGGGGACAGGTAACAAAACAAAGGGTACCTAGTCCTACACCAATGGGGGTGAGAGCCAGCTGGAGGCCCAAACTTCACCTCATGCAGCCAACTTGTGTAGTTAATCCTTACTTGTACCCCACATCTCTATAATAAAATAAAATAAGTACAAACGCATGGTTGAAAAAACATGAGAATGCTTGTTCCTAAATGAGACAATTTAAGGGTCATTTCAAATAAGGCCAAAGAAGACCATGACTTTTTCTACAAAAGCCGAAACTTAAATGAATGTCACCATCATGCCTCACCTAATGATGTTTTTGTCAACAATGAACCACCTAAACCACAGTCGTCTCAGAAGATAATATGATAGTTTTACTGTATCTTTTCTGCGGTGAGATATGTCTAGATACACAGATGCCATTGTGTTCCAACTGCCTGCAGTGTTCATCACAGTACCATGCTGTCCAGATTTTTAGCCTAGAAGCAAGAGGCTCTACCATACACCTAGGTGTGTAGGAGGCAGGACCGTGTAGGTTTGTGTAAGTGCACTCTATGATGCTCACGAAACGAAATCACATTTCTCAGCATGGCTCTCCATCGTCAAGCAAAGCATGATTGCATGGTAGCTATTGGCATCCCAAACTCTAGTACGCCATTTAACAGTGATCCCAGTGGTCTATGATTTTTATTTTGCCTATTATTTTGTCAAGGCCTGAATTTGAGACAGGTCCATGGTGCTGAGTCTTTTGGCTAAAGGAGAGGCCCGTTCTACAGCCCAACAAACAGCAGTCAACCAAGCTCTGCTGTACCTCACCCACTCACACTCAGAGTAATTCTTAGCAAGGGGCTAGAGCCTCGCTTAAAATTTCAAGCTATTCTTTGCCACATTTTATGGGGAAAAGTAGGTTCGACAATGATGTGTACAAATTTGGTGATCACTGAGAACTTGAGTAGATCCCACTCAAAATTATGCTTAAGATAGGGTAATTTACTTGAAGGATAAACAGGGAACTGAAAGAAAGGGAAGTTGCATGAAACAGATGACAAGGAGGTCCAGAACCCCACCGGTTAAGATTTGGGCATGGGATAAGACAACCTTAAGTCAATCCTGGTTCTGTCATATAAGAAGAGAAGACCCAGTAGCCAGGCTCGGTGGCTCAGCCTGTAATCCCGCGCCTTTGGGAGGCTGAGGTGAGTGGATTGCCTGAGCCCGAGGGTTCGAGACCCGCCTGGGCAGCGAGACCTCATCTCTACAATAAATCAAAAAATCAGCCGGGCGTGGAAGCGTGCGCCTGTAATTCCAGTTACTTGGAAGGCTGAGGCGGAAGGATCGCCGGAGCCCAGCAGGTCGAGGCTGTGGTGGCCGGGAGCAGCCACTGCACTCCAGTCTGGGCGACAGAGTGAGACTCCAACTCAAAAAAAAAAAAGAAGAGAAGACCCTGGATGCAGTCATTGACAAGGTGCCCCAAGTTATGATGCAGGGAGAATCCGTCAGGCTTTCAATGCCCTGGAAAACTCTCTCTCAATTCTATCATCCTCAGCTCTGACTCCGCACTCACTATCTAACTTTCAAGGGCTGATATTGATTCCCAGAAACTCTGATCTGGTCAGAGTAAATAGAGCACCGAGAATGTAGGGCTTTAAACGAAGAGTAGCCTTACTCGCAGCTTCAAGTTTTTTACATCAGTCTTCAGTTGGTTTAGTTATTGTGAGTCCCTGATAATCTGATCAACTCTGGCTGCGCTGATGAAACGAAGTGCCTGGATCTTCAAATCTGTCCATGAGCCTAAGACATGATGATCATACTACAGGGTTCCCTAAGAAACCATTTGCCTGAAGGCTACCTGCCCTCATACTCAAATATCCCATAGCCTCTGTAAGATCTGTTCCAGACTGAATTATGTCTCCCTCAAATTTATATGTTGAGGCCCTGTGTCTGGAGGCTGTATTTGGAGATAAAGCCTTAAAGGAGGTTAAGGTTAAATGAGGTCATATGTGGGGCCCTCATCCAATGGGACTGGTGTCCTGACAGGAAGAGAAAGACATGAGGACACATGCACAGGGAAAAGTCATGTGAGGACACAGCAAGGAATCAGCTATCTGCAAGCTAGGAAGAGAGCTCTCACCAGAATCCACCCTTGCCAGTACTTTGACCTTGGATTT
Organism: Carlito syrichta; assembly: GCF_000164805.1. NCBI lineage: Eukaryota > Metazoa > Chordata > Mammalia > Primates > Tarsiidae > Carlito > Carlito syrichta. The sequence goes on from NW_007248854.1 coordinate 569,931, forward strand.
CCAGCCTCCTGACTTGAGAGAAAACACGATTTCTGTTGCTTAAGCCACCCAGTCTGCTGCATTTTGTTAAGATGGCCCTTGAAAAATAATGCGTTCTCTCTCCACATTTTCTAGCCCTCATTATTTTTCAGTTATTCTGTTTAAAATGCACATAAATCATTATCAGTCGTGAATAACTTTGTACGCCTCAATCTGTCTAAACTTTTCCAGTGGGAGAAGTTGAGAGCGGATTTCATTTGAGCGAAGAACCGATTTCATTTGGATAGAGGAAGAGGGAAGGTGGGTATGAGAGTCAGAACACGGAATATGAGGAAACCTGAACAGGCACAGTGACAGGTGGGGAAGGGTCAGGTAGAACATCAAAGTCAGTGCAAGGACGCTGGTGCTGGAAAAATAATAATAACAAGCTAACACTGAGCGTCCACTGAATGCCAGGCATAAAGCAAATGTATCATCTACTTACCCCTTTCTAACAGGCTATTATAGGTCGTATAATATCCTCATTTGACAGATGGGGAAACTGAGGCACCGCACAGTTAAAGAGCTTTAGAATCAAAATTTGACCCAAAATTGTTTGTCTCCAGGGCCTAAATCTTTTTTAACATATTTATAGAAATATAATTTTATGCTATAAAATCTACCTGTTTTAAGTGTACTGTTCAATGATTTTTTTAAAGTAAATGTACAGATCTGTGTTCCATCATCATAATCCAATTTAGGAACACATGTATCATCCCCAAAAGATCCCCCAGGCAGGGCCCAAATCTTAACCACTAAACCACATTGCCTTCCACAGCATAGCAGGAGACACCACAGGGTGGAAGTCATTGGTAAGAAGCAGTCTAGAGTTCTAGATGGCTGGCACGTGTTGAAATTAGTACCCTCACTTCAGAGAGCAATGTGGTGCTATAAAGTCAGGGTGAAAATGTTCATTCCCAATGACTCAGCGATTCCTCTTCCGGACAAACGTCTCAGAGGTCTCTCACGCCTGCACAGGGAATCACGTGCAGAAATATTCACTACAGCATCAACGGTAGGATGGAACTTTGGAGACGACCCAAATGTCTATCAATGCACATGGATAAACAAGTTGTAGTAGATTCTGGTATATTCACATAACATGATATACTTAAATAGCCAATTAAGTGAATAAACTATAATTACAAGAATCCATATGAGAAAAATCTCCAAAACAGAATGTTGAGTAGAAAAAAGGGGTTGCCAAATAACATGTAGAGTAAAACACTATTTGCACCAAATGTTAAAGTTATAAACAGCATAGGTTTTTGTAGGTTTTATCTGTTTTGTTTCTTTTTTGAAAAATGTGACATCAGCACAGCTTAAAGCTGAGGTTTTGATAAAGCATTAGGTTGATATTATGGACTTATAACGTATCATGATGACATTTCAGAAAATAAGAGGAAAGTGTCCTTAAAATTATCCAAAACCCCCACAAGAGTTAAACTGCCTTGAGTTCACTAGCTCATAACTGATTTTTTAAATGTTCTTTAAAAGTTATTCTACACTGAACAGATACCACACATGGTGCTGGGTGCTTTCGGAGTCTTATTTCATTTCATTCACAGACCGTCTCCCTGGACTTTCGGGTTTGGGGGTGCACTTTCACCTAAGGCTGCCCACCACACACCTCTACCCCCGCTGCTGTTTAAACGAACTCATCCTCCTACCCTATTCAACAGCCAAAGTGTCTGAGGAAGACAGATGATGTCTTTGTGTTTGAGCAACAGAAAACTAGGACTGTTGGGCTCATAAAAAGATCATTACGTCTTTAACCATGATTGAATGTGGCAGGGAGCAAAGCACATAGCATTTGCCCGGCCTTCTCAGAAGCCACCCTGGGACGACCAACAATTCCAGGAAACCTTAGGCCAGACGGTCTTTGCAATGGACTGAATGTTTGTGTCACCCCAAGATTCATATCGAAACCCAATTCCATTGTAGTGGTTTCTTCGGGAGAAGATTAAGTCCTGAGGGCAGAACCCTTAAGAGGGGATCCCAGAGAGCTCTCTTGACCTCTTTTTTCACATTTTTCTGCCATATGAGGACACAGTGAGAAGGCACAGTCTCCATCCCCAAAGTAGGCCTTCTTCAGAACACGACCACCCTGGCCCCTGGATCTCAGGCTTCCAGCCTCCAGGACTGTGAGAAATAGCTTTCTGTCACTTATAAGCCACCGGTCTATGGTGCTTTGTTACAGCAGCCCAAACTAAGACAGTCTTCTATTTTCTATTTTCATCAACGCTTTTTAAAAATAGCAACACATTCCCAAATTTTCCAAAAGGAAAAGCGTCTCTAATGATGTTCCTATACTCACCTATCACGAGACACATGTTGTCTGAAATTCAAGGCCTTGAACTGAAATTCAAGGCCGGTGTCATCTGTCGTCCCATGCTTTGCCCTACACAGCTTTGGCGGGGACCATGCTAAAACATTGGCTGTTTTCCATCTCCTCTGTTTTCCCTCCCACTGTCCCTTCCTCACACTATTCCCTCGGTTGTTAATACCCTTCTGGCTCCTTTTCTCCCGATCTTCCCCTGCAACTCAGCATGCACGATTCCTCCCCATAATCCAGAGCAGCTCAAACGTCCCTTCTTCCTCAAAGCCTTCTCCATCAGAAGCAGTACGAAATAATACTAAACTCTGGTTGCCTTTGGCCCGGACATCTCTTGTGAATCAAAACGCATTTTACCGTATATTATTGTTATTCATTTTACATTTTTTATCTTTCCAGTTGTACTCTGGAAAGAGGGGACACAGAGTCTTGTTTATTTTTTAAGTCATTTGTATTGCTTTTAAAAAGAGCATACGATAGATGCTTAATAAATGTTTGTTAAATAAGGCCAGGCACAGTGGCCGACACCTGTAGTCCCAGGACTTTGGGAGGCCACAGCAGGAGGATTGCTTGAGCCTAGGAGTTCGAGACCAGCCTAGGCAGCATAGTGAGACTTCATCTCTACAAAAAAATTTAAAAATAGCCATGTACCGGTAGTTCCAGCTACTCAGGAGGCCGAGGTCTAAGGATGACCCAAGTCCAGGAGGTTGAGGTTGAAGTGACCTTTGACCATGCCGCTGCATTCCAGCTTGGGTGGCAGAGTGAGTCACCTCAAAAATAATAATAAGGCCGGGCTTGGCAGCTCAGCCTGCAATCCCAGCACTTTGGGAGGGCCAGGCGAGTGGATTGCCTGGGCCCACGGGTTCAAGACCAGCCAGGGAAACTTGGCAAGATCTTGTCTCTATAATAAATAAAAAATTAGCCGAGCATGATAGCATGCACTCGTAGTTCCGGCTACTTGGAAGGCTGAGGTGGAAGGATCATCGGAGCTCAGCAGGTCGAGGCTGGGGTGGCCATGAGCGTGCCACTGCACCCCAGCCCGGGTGACGGAGTGAGACTCCGACTCAAAAAAAAATAATTAATAAATAATAATAATATTAGCAAACAAATTTAAAAGTAAATAAATACTCATTAAATGAGTAAATATTTCTATCTTGACCCATCAGCATTTCGGTTTGTTTTATTTTCACTTTAGCGGTCAGCACACGTTGACAAATTTCCTACATAGGGAATCAAGATAAACCTTCCACTTTCTGGTGACCTAAATCAGACTGTTTATAGAAATCAGAAGACCCAATGATGAAACAATTAATATGGTGTCTGTATTAGACAGAACGACTGAGAACCTGTAGTGTACTGCTCGGCCCTGACCGCATGCTATAACCACTTGGGGTTATAATACCAATGCCCAGACCCCTTCTCCGAGGTGGTCGATCTGGAATCTGGAATTCTGAAAGTTCCCCAGGGAATTTAGGATTGAGAGCAGAACCTTGACGAAAGTGCCCCACAGAGCCATTTGAACACACCGGGCTGAGGTTGGACTCTACCCTTTTGAAAGGAAGCATGAACAATGCAGTGAGCACAAGGAATGTCTGCATTTGCATCAGACCACAAACTGCTTGAGCACCACCTTCCCAGCAGTTTTCATTCAAACGATGGGTGAGCTCATTAGAAGCACATCTTATCTGTTTGTAAAAGTGCTTACAGGAGTCTCTTCAATGCATAGGCCACTTCCCCTTGTCCTGTCAGCAGTTACTGCGTGAATTTGAAAGTCATAAAACTCTTTTTCTTATACTAAAAAAAGTTCTATAAACTATGTATCTACTACAAGAATGTATGAGTACTGGACCATGTAGCAATAAGCAAATATGGGTACAAAATCATGTCCAGTGAAAAGCGTGGAATATAAAATAGTCCTAAAGCGACTATATACAAAGTGATGCAAATAGTGGGTATTTTTAATGGAACTTTTTTTTTTCAGCGTTAAGGTGCAACACATAATGGAGATTCAAAATTATTTTTAAAGTGCTACATAACTCAGACGTTTTCTACAGGTTAATTTGCCACCTAACTAGGGCATATTATCATCAGCGTTTTTACAACATTCCCCAACCAAGAGCTACTCTGCATTTCTCTCTCAGCTGTGTTTCTGCCTCAACTGATCCATCTAGGACTCCTCTGATTAGAGGTTCTTTTGGTTTTCGTTCTGTGGTTGTTTTTTATCTTCCCCTTGAAAATCTCCCTTCTCCCTTAAGTGACATCCCGTGATGGAACGACTCTGGAACTGCGTTCTTGCTCCTCTGTCAGCTGCAGGAGGCAATTCTTTGCAAGCCGAGCAATTTTGTCAAACTCACCATGGTGAGGTGACTCACACTGTGCCTTAAGTTCTTCAAGCCTGAACACAGTTTTGAGTGCCTTTTGTCTTTGAAGGAAACAAAGTGGCCAACTGCATTCTTCACTTCACAAAAATGTGTGTTTTCAGAAAAGTAGGCTTCAGCCCAATTGCATTTTCAATCTTTATGCAACCTAGCTAGGAACTCCAAGACAATTTCATTGGTAAGGGAATAAGTCTTTCCGAAATAAAAACCATCCTTAATAAGCATGATTTTTATCTGTTTTGCCTTTGAACTGAGGTGTGAACAAATGGTCATTTAAGTGGCTTCATAAACCTAGTTCAATTCAAGTGGAAAGTGTCAGTGTTTCAAAGTAGACCTTCTTAACCTAAGGCCTTTCCAATGAAGTCAAACAGCAAGAGACATGTCAGGTTTTCCTCATTCTTTCCTTTGCCGATGCGAAAATCGTGGTCACTACTCTGGTGTCTACACAAGGTTAATGAAAGGATGTCCAGTTGCTCTTGTTTGAGACTTTGAGCTTTTCCTCAACTTTCTGAGTTGCCATGAACTTAGGAAGCTTGGGTGAATTCAGTATCTTCTCACCAGTCCTTGAACTAGATCACTTGCTATTGGGGTACCTATCCCATTGATAATGATGTGAACTCGTTTATTCAAATAACATAGAATGAGCACTTACCATGTGCCAAACTCATAAAGATGACTTTCTTTTTATTTTTTTTTGAGTTAGTCTCACTCTGTCGCCCAGACTGGAGTACAGTGGCTGCTCCCGGCCACCACAGACTTGACCTGCTGGGCTCCGGCGATCCTTCCGCCTCAGCCTTCCAAGTGGCTGGAACTACAGGCGCGCGCTACCACGCCCAGCTAATATTTTGATTTATTGTAGAGATGAGGTCTCGCCTGCCCAGGCAGGTCTCGAACCCGCGGGCTCAGACAATCCACTCACCTCAGCCTCCCAAAGGCGCGGGATTACAGGCTGAGCCACCGAACCCAGCTAAAGATGACTTTCAAGAGGTTGTTCCTCTCTCTAAAACGTGCACAAATTGCTGGGGACAAAAGATGTGTTCAGAGACTTCAGGAATTCAGTTTTTCGCTCTATATGTCTGGAGATAAGTATTCCGCGAGTCACTGAAGATAAATTAATAAATGACATGGCATGTTTCCTGCTCTTCTGGAATTTGAAGTCTATCAAAAGAACAAGTATTAAGGGACCAGTCACATAACTAACAAAATAACTGACTAGCAACAGTGAGAAAGGCCTAACATTTCCAGATTCTTGGACGAGCAGAGGCTATTCAACTGGTCCAACAAGTCTGTCCACAACTTGTATTCTCTGGTTTTTCTCATTATGATTCCTGCTGTCACTATAACTTTCTCTCCCTTAAAATTCAAACCCAAGCATGGACAAAAATCTCCATCTTTTTTTCTATCTTAACAGTGCAAGTTATTTTCAAAAGTTTACTGTGAACTAAAGTGGGTGAGAAGAAGAAGAATTACCAAAATGAACTTGCAAATAGTGCTTTAAAAGCAAGCTTCCAAAGTCGGTTTCTGATCCTAAAACTTCCCATATATCAGGAAAGAGAAATTGGAAGACTGTTAAGATGCTGAATTCAATCTGGAAGAAAATAAAGCTGGACCCTTACTTCACACCTTAGAACAAAATAAATTCCACATATATCAAAGATGCAAGCATAAAAAAAGAAATGTGTGAAGAGAATATGCAATAAGAGAAATGAAAGATGTAAAAAAATATGTGAAGAAAACATGGGAAATTTTGTTACAATCTTGAAGCAAATAAAGGCCTTTCTGAGGAATATAGGAAACAACACAGAAGCCGTAAATAGCAGATTGATAAATTTAACAACAAAATGGAACCTACCTAGAAGGAATCAAAATTACTGTAATAAAAAACAAAACACAATGACAAACTAGAAAATAATATTTGCATCTGGCATGAAAGAAAACGGCCTTACTTGTTTAATATCGAGAGACTCTTCTTTTAATTTTTATTTTAAAGATGTGGGGTTAGCCGGGCTCGGTGACTCAGCCTGTAATCCCACGCCTTGGGAGGCTGAAGTGAGTGGATTGCCTGAGCTCGCGGGTTGAAGACCCGCCTGGGCAACTTGGCAAGACCTCATCTCCACAATAAATCAAAAATCAGCCCGGCGTGGTAGTGCGTGCCTGTAGTTCCAGCTCCTTGGAAGGCTGAGGCGGAAGGATCGCCAGAGCCCAGCAGGTCGAGGCTGCGGTGGCCGGGAGTGGCCACTGCACTCCAGTCTGGGTGACAGAGTGAGACTCCAACTCAAAAAAAAAAAAGAAATACGTGGGGTACAATTCAGGGTGAGGCATACAAATGTTCGTTGTACAGGTAAAGTTTGGGCCTCACTTTGGTCCCCGCATCACCTGGTTTGAGATCAGGTACCCTTATTGATGAATTACTCCCCCCTCCTCATCCTCCCTGGCAGTTTTCCACTACTGCCAATCCCTTTCTTATAGTATTATGATAATCGTCCAGGGTTTGCTTATGAGTGAGAACATTTTGGTACTCAGTTCTTTGTTTCTGTGATAGATCAGAGTATTCCAGACTCTAAATTCACCCAAGTTGCTGCGAAGCTCATAATTTTGTCCTTATTTATAGCTGCATAATATTCCATCGTGTATATATACCACATTCTTTTAACCCAGTCTACTTTTATTGGGCAGCACGGTTGGTTCCATGCTTTTGCGACTGTGAATAGTGCTGCAATAACTATGCGTGCACAGTTATCTTTTTTATTTGAGTTCCTCTGGATATATTTCCAGAATGGGGATTGCTGAGTCATATCGGAGGTCAATTTTTAGATCTTGTAGGAATCACCAAAGTATTTTCCACAGAGGTTGTACTACTTTATACTCCCACCAAGAGTGTAGAAGTGCTCCCTTTTCCCAGCATCCTCTCCAGCATCTGTTGTTTTTTGAGTTATTGAAGATGGCCGTCCTGACTGGAGTTAGGTGGTATCTCAGTGTAGTTTTCATCTGCATTTCTTTGATGATGAGTGAGGCTGAGCATTTTCTCATGTATCTGTTGGCTGCTTGCATTTCTTCTTTTGATAAGTGTCTATTCATGTCTTTTGCCTACTTTTTAATGGAGCCGTTTGCTTTTTTCTTTTCGGCAGGTTTGCGTTCCATGTAGATCCTGGATATTAGACCTTTGTCAGATATACAGTTGGCAAATATTTTTTCCCATTCTGTGGGCTTTCTCCCTGCTCTCTTGATGGTTTCTTTGGCTTTCAGAAGCTTTTCAGTTTGATGAGGTCCCACTTGCCTATCTTATTTCTTATGACCTGGGCACTTGGAGTTCTGATCAGGAATTGGTTGCCAGTTCCAATTTCCATAAGGATGTCTCCTGCATTTTCTAAGGTTCTTATAGTTTGAAGTTTTACATTTAGGTCTTTGATCCATTTAGAGTTGATTTGGGGGCATGGTGATAGATAAAGGTCTTGCTTTAAGCTTCTGCATGTGGTCAGTCAATTTTCCCAGCACTGTTTACTGCTCACACCTGTGATCTCAGCACTTTCAAAGGCAGAGATGAGAGGATTGCCTGAGCCCAGAGGTTCGAGACACCCTGGGCAACCTGGCAATACCTCATCTCTACCGTAAAGCGAACAATTAGCCATGCATGGTGGCACACATCTGTGATTCCAGCTTCTTGGAAGGCTGAGGCAGAAGGATTGCCTGAGCTCAGCAGGTTGAGGCTGTGATGGCCATGAGCATGCCACTGCACTCCAGCCTTGGTGACAGAGTAAGACTCTGACTCAAAAAAAAAAAAAGGCTAACAACTCAATAGAAAAATGAATCCTCACAGTTTATGGTAAATGCTTATTCATAGAGAAAAAGATGCTTGATCTCACAGATATTTATAGAGAGAGAGAGAGAGACAGACAAAGAGTGAGGAATGTCAAGTGAAGTTAAACCATTTTAGTCTCCCAGTTTGGCAAAGATCAAAGTGTTTGGTCATACATGATAGGAGGCAGAAGTGTTAGAGGTCACGCTCTCTTATTCATAAGACTTAGAGTATAGACTCTTGGTGAGAATGTAAAATGGTATAGCCACTGTGAAAACAATATAGCAGATCCTCCAAATATTAAAAACAGAATTACCATATAATCCAGCAATTCCACTTCTGGTTATACACCCAAAAGGACTGAAAGCAGGATTCTGAAGAGCTATTTGCATACCTATGTGGGTGGCAGCATTATTCACAACAACCAAGAAGGGGAAGTAACCCAAATGTCCGCCAACAGATAAGTGGATAAACAAAATGTGATATATACATGCAATGGAACATTATTGGTCCTTAAAAAGGAAGGAAATTCTGATACATACTACAGCGTGGATGAACCTTGGGAAATTATGCTAAATGAAATAAGTCAATCACAAAAGACAAATATTGTTTCAGCAGTTCCCAACCTTTTTGGCATCAGGGACCAAGTTCATGGAAGCTAATTTTTCCATGCATTTGGGTGGGGTGGATGGTTTCAGGATGATTCAAGCGCATAATATTTATTGTGCACTTTATTTCTGTTATTATTATACTGTAATAAATAATTATACAACTCACCATGAAAAAAGAGGCGCAGGTGGAAGTGGTAAGTAAAATAATGGGGTGGCCCACGTGTGGACTAAACTAAGTGTCAGATGCTGACTTAAAGCCACCAGTTGCAGCTGTACAATTGAAGCACATCAACTCACTTGCCACTCACTGATAGGGTTTGATAGGAGTCGGCAAGCAATTGATTGCTGATGGTCTCTGTGTAGTCAAACCTCACTGCCAATGTCAATCTGTATTTGCAGCCACTCCCCAGTGCTAGCATCACCGCCTCAGCTCCACCTCAGATTATCAGGCATCAGACTCTCATAAGGAGTGTGCAACCTCAATCCCTCACATGTGCAGTTTACAATAGGGTTTGTACTCCTAGGAGAATCTAATGCCACTGCTGATCTGGCAGAAGACAGAGCTCAGGCTTTAAGGCGAGTGATGGGGGGAGGCTGTAAACAGATGAAGCTTTGCTAGCTCACCGGCTGCTCACCTTCTGCTGTGCAACCCAGTTCCTAATAGGTACCGGTCTGGAGTCGGGAGTTGGGGACCCCTATACTGTATGATTCCAATCATATGAAGTTCCTAGAGTAGTCAGACTCATAGAGATAGAAAGTAATTGCCAGGGGCATGGAGGAGAAGGAAACAGGAAGTTGTTGTTTAATTAGTGTAGCATTTCACTTTTGCAAGATGAAAAATTTCCTGAGATGACACGACAATGCAAACTCAGTAGCACACGTGACCGAACTGTACGCTTATAATGGTTAAGATGGCAACTTTCAGTTTACAACTTTTTGCCACAATGAAAATGCTTTTAAACATTTTTGATGCCGGGTACAGTGGCTCACATCTGTAATCCCAAGACTTTGGGAGGCTGAGGTGGGAGGATCGCTTAAACCCAGGAGTTCAAGACCAGCGTGGGCAACATAGAGAGATCCCCATCTCTACACAAAATTAAAAAATTAGATGGGCATGATGGCACATGTCTGTAGTCCCAGCTACTCTGGAGGCCGAGACAGAGAATTGCCTGAGTCCAGGAAGTAGAGGCTGTGGTGAGCTGTGATTGTGTCACTGCACTCCAGCCTGGACAACAGAGTGAGACACCAATTCATAAAAACAAAAAAGATTTTTCAAACAGTAAGAATGTAAATTCATACAACTTTTGTGAATAAAAAATTAGTAAATATCCATTTATAGACATACAGATATCTATTTATAAATAGATCACAAAATTCTAAATTCACATAACCCTTGATGCAATAATTCCATCTACAGAAATTTAAACTACAAATGTATTCATAGATGTGCAAAATTAGGTACCTAACAGGATATCTATTGCAAAATTGTTTAAAAGAAATTAGGTACAGTGGCTCGCACCTATAATCTCAGAAATTTTGGAGACTGAGGCAAAAGGATTGCTTGGGCCCAGGAGTTTGAGGCCAGCCTAAGCAACACAGTGAGACCTCGTCTCTACAAAAAATAAAAAATACAAAAAATTAGCTAGGTGTGGTGGTTTGCACCGTAGTCCCAGCTACTTGGAGGCTGAGGCAAAAGGATCGTCAGAGCCCAGGAAGTTGAGGCTGTGGTGAGCCATGATCGTGCCACTGCACTCCAGCCTGGGTGACAGAGTGAGATCCTGACTCAAAAAAACCAAACAAAAACAAAAACAGCAAAATACTGGAAACCACTTAAGAAGTCATCCAGGGAGACTTTAAATGATAACTTAAGAGAATTTATTTAAAACGTATCTTTGAAACTATTTCATAATAGTTTATCTAAATTGGGTCCATTCATAGCCTGTTGAAAGAAAAAAAGAGTCAACTCTCAATGAATTTGTATCAAATGATCCTAATGATATTGTCAAAAGGTTCAAGTGTGTGTTTACAGAACGCTACAGTATGTGGAGGAAAATGAACTTGTGGTGTTCATGCACATCTCTACCACAATACAGGACAAACTAGGAATGGAGTGCCTGGAATGCAGGAATGAGAGAAAGATACTTTTGTTCTATTATACATGTACCGGGGTACCAAAAAATGTACTCACATACTAAGCGATGTTATCTATGTATTGTTATTTTCTTTTTTTGAGTTGGAGTCTCACTCTGTCGCCCAGACTGGAGTGCAGTGGCCGCTCCCGGCCACCGCAGCCTCGACCTGCTGGGCTCCGGCGATCCTTCCACCTCAGCCTTCCAAGAAGCTGGAACTACAGGCACACGCTACCAGGCCCGGCTAATTTTTGATTTACTGTGGAGATGAGGTCTCACCAAGTTGCCCAGGCGGGTCTCGAACCCGCGGGCTCAGGCAATCCACTCACCTCAACCTCCCAAAGCACAGGATTACAGGCTGAGCCACCGAGCCCAGCTCTATGTGTTACTTTTTGAAGTTGAATTGACCTATGGTAGCAATGTGTAGTATGATGTTCACTCAAAAGACGGTGTTACTCTTTTGTTTTTGATATGTACTGAGCATTATAATTTTAATACAGCTTTTTCCTTTCTTAAAATGCATATACATTTTTTGGTATTGTGTGCGTGTGTATATATATTTTTTGAGTCAGGGTCTCATTCTGTCACCCAGATAGAAGTGCAGTGGCATGATTACAGTTCATCACAGCCCCGAATTCCTGAGCTCAGGCAATCCTTCCCCCTCAGCCTCTCGAGTAGCTGGGACCATAGGCGTGCACCACCACACCCAGCTAATTTTTATTGTTGTAGAGACAGGATCTTGTGACATTGCCCAGGCTAGTCTTGAACGCCTATCCTCAAGCAATCCTCTGCCTTGACCTCCCAAAGTGCTGGGATTATAGGCATGAGCCACTGCACCTGGTCTTACTTCTCATTATGTGTTTTTCATGCCGTTTAATGTTGTAATGTGTGTTTTATGCTTGCATTGTAAGACAACAGTGGGTCACAAATATCCTAATCCTAAGAAAATTTTTGCTGTCAAAAGTATTTGCCAGCCGGGCTCGGTGGCTCAGCCTGTAATCCCGCGCTTTGGGAGGCCGAGGTGAGTGGATGGCCTGAGCCTGCGGGTTCGAGACCCGCCTGGGCAACTTGTCGAGACCTCATCTCTACAATAAATCAAAAAATTAGCCGGGCGTGGTAGCGCATGCCTGCAGTTCCAGCTACTGGAAGGCTGAGGCGGAAGGATCGCCGGAGCCCACCGGGTCGAGGCTGCGGTGGCCGGGAGCAGCCACTGCACTCCAGTCTGGGCGACAGAGTGAGACTCCAACTCAAAAAAGAAAAAAAAAAGTATTTGCCTTTGCCTGCCTTGATTTCCTCTCAACTCCCTACCTGTCAGCCTCATCCCTGACAGACACAGTCTCGTCTCATCAAGTCTCAGCCTCAGCAGTGTGTTCATCCACTTTGTTCCTTTCCTGAATAAGGTAAATCCTTTTCAGTGGCAAATGCCTTCACTTAAACACAATAATAAGGGGATCGTGCACAGGCCAACCTTTCAGTTTAACAATATTATGTAATAATACCCTATGTATAATAGGGATAAAAAAGAGCATTCCTTAAGTTATAGGTGTGTGTGATGAAAAGAAATCATTTTGTATCTTTAAAATATTCCATTTTAACATTTTCATGAGCATCTGGAGTAAATATTTGAATTGCCTTTGGATTACTTTAGGTGTAGGATAAATATTTCTTTGACTGCAACATCATGTGAGACAGGACCATGAGGGAGCCTGGTTTTATATGGGTTATACTTGTACATGCACAAATATTACATTCTCTGATACACTCATAGCATCATGAAAGGGTATTACTAACAGCCAGATAATTTTTCATCAACTCACAGTCTTTCCCATCAAATAACTAATGCACTAACATATACTCTAAAATCAATGGGATAAGAAATACAGAATTCAGTACAATATACAAAATTACAAGGATAACCAAAAGGATAAAAATAACAATGTAAATGTCAATCACTGGCTAGAAAGAATTTGTAAAGATTAGGAAGATTCTCAACTTTCACATAGGAGAGAAGACAGAATATGTTGTCTACTTATACATCAAGAAATAGCTGTGAGCAAAAGGCTAAAACTGTTGATGAGAAACAGAGCAAGAGACTGTTACTTTCAATCATAAGATCTTCTTTATTCTCAGATGTATTATTATATGCATATTTTTCTTTGATAAATTTTTGAAGCAGACAACAATTTTGTATTGACAAAGAATATACTAAAAGCCTACAACTGGGTCAAGTATGATAAGGTTACCCTCAAAATAGATATATAAATAAAGTTAATTTAATTTTTTTTTTTGAGTAGGCGTCTCTCTCCATCACCCACACTAGAGTGCAGTGGCATGCTCACAGCCACCCCTGCGTCACCCTGCTGGGCTCTGGTGATCCTTCCACCTCAGCCTTCCAAGTAGCCGGAACTACAGAGGTGCGCTACCACGTTCAGCTAATTTTTGACTTAGTGTAGAGATGAGGTGTCGCCAAGTTGCCCGGGCGGGTCTCGAACCCGCTGGCTCAGGCAATCCACTCGCCTCGGCCTCCCAAAGTGCTGGGGTGACAGACTGAGCCACCGAGCCTGGTCCTTAAGTTAATTTAAAATTGTAACATTTGAGATATGGACTTTTATCCTCAAGGAGTTCATGTTCTCATAGGAACAATAATATTTGAATACATGTGGGCACACAATCATGTATGTATGCATATATGTATATATACGTATGTGTGTATTCATGAAGAAATGAAAGGTTGTGTGTGTGTTTGCCCACACATAAGAACTAAAATAAAATATTGTCTAGAGTAAGAAGGACCCAGGGGTTGGAGAGACCAGGGACCTTCATGAGCTGCTGGGCCCTGAAGACTCCAGGCAGGGAACAGGAATGGAAGATGATTCCTCTAAGCAGGCAGTTTTTGTGCAAAGGAGGAAATGATTCTTCTGTGTTTGTTGGACAGCAAGGAAACAAAACTAACTAGAGCTGAGCAGGAGATTAGCAAACAGGATTGGTGGAGTGGACTGAGGAGGGAGGGGAGAGACAGATTATAGAGGCCTGTAACACCCAGAGGACTTGAGGTCTGGTGGGCTAGGAGATGATCACTGCGAGACCTGAGCGAGGCATTGAGGCTGGTCTGACAATGTGGCGAGGATGATGCCACCGAGACACGAGAGTCCAAGGAGTCAGGCGGAAAGAGGTGGGAGGTGGGGATCTGATATGAGGGAGGAGGAAGAGACGTGGAGAGAGACACCCCCTCACTCCATGACGCTGGTCGTCAGCAAACCACAGATGGTGACTCAGACTTCCCTATTCTTGTAGAGCTACATTGCAGGGGTCTGCTGGCTAGCAAGGGAGATGCCCCCCACACTTCCTGTAAGAGATGCCTCGATGCCATCCTGGACAGAAGTATACACTCATACGTTTTGCCTGATGACATCCTGAGAGATGGGTAGTCAGGCGATTCCATCCTTGTGTGAACATCAGAGTATACTTCCACAAACCTAGATGGTATAGCCTACTAGACACCCAGGCTATTTGACAGACCCTATTGTTCCCAGGCTACAAATCTGTGCAGCATGTTACTGTACTGAACACTGTAGGACAATGGTATTTGTGTAACCAAACATATCTAAATATAGAAAAGGTTCAGTAAAAATACACAGTAAGTCCCCTACATACAAACGAGTTCTGTTCTGAGAGCGTGTTTGTGAGTGCGATTTGTCTGTAAGTCCAACAAAGTAAACCTAGGTACCCAACTAACACAATCAGCTATAAAGAACCAGCTATATCACAGCTGCTTTTGCGCTTGCTTCCGTACATCCTCAGCTTGCAATAATGACACTATATGACGGTACTCTACACAGTCCTGTACAGTAAAGTGCACAAAAGCACAAAAGTACAAGTTGCATGCACGTGACAGTATGCCAGACCCATGAACTAACTTACGTGACTGGACAAATGAACGCATGTTCACATCTTGGAAAGTTCCCAACGTAATGGTTCATCTGCAGGGGAGTTACTGTATTGTAATCTTGGGGGATCACTGTCATATATGTGCTCCCTCATTGATGGGAATGTCATTATGCAGCACATGGCTGTACTTACAAATAAATGGGGGGTAGGGGGGTAATAGAAATAGCCAAGCAGGATTTGGTCACATGATCAAGAGTGCTCAGTGTCTGGTGTTGGTTAGATGCTTAAAGAATACTGACAGAATGTTTGTTGCAGCTCTATTCACAACAGCAACAACATGGAGCCAACCATGCTGCCCATCGAAGCTGGACTGGATAAAAAAAAAAAATGTGGTACACATACACAAAGGAATATTATGCAGCCGTCAAGAAGGACAAACACAGGGACTTCACAGCAACTTGGATGGATTTAGGGTCCACATACTCAGTGATCTATCACAGAAACGAAGAACAGAGTACCACACGTTCTCACTCATAAGCAGACCTTGAACGATGATCATAATACTCTAAGAAAGGGATTGCCAGGGCAGGAGGGGTAGGACTGGCAGTTGAGGGAAACCGCCAAGGGAGGGAGGGCACACCTGCATCATGAACATTTATATCTCTAACCCTGAATTGTACACATCTTTAAAATAAAAATCTTTTAACTAAAAAAAGCTTTAAAAAAAAGATTTTTAGAAAATACCTCACTCGTGAAAATAAAAGTAAAGGAATACTGGCAGAGCAGGCCTCAGTTCTCACTGGGATTGGAGCCCACTCACCGGTGCATCACTGGGAGTGTTCCTCAGCCCCTTCGGGTGGCTGTCCACTCGTTTATAAAATGGCAAGAGCGAGGACTTCCTATAAGGAAGAGTGGGAAGTTTGGAGAAGTTTGGGAAGTTTGGAGAAAAGTTGAGCGAGAAACAAAGAACATATGTCCTCACTGGTCAGCGGACCTTGAACAATTCTCATAATACTGTAAGAAAGGAGTTGGCAGTCTTGGGAAACTGCCAGGGGAGGGGGCGTGGGATTGGCAGTTGAGGAGAGGATCACACCTCACCCGCAAGTGTACCTTGCGTAATGAGCATTTGTATACCTAACCCTGAATTGTACCCCACGTCTTTAAAATAAAGGAAAAAATGGAAAAAAGAAAAAGTAGCCAGGCTCGGTGGCTCAGCCTGTAATCCCA
>NW_007248854.1:586560-587226 GCF_000164805.1 Carlito syrichta
CGGGAGCGGCCACTGCCCTCCAGTCTGGGCGACCGAGTGAGACTCCAACTCAAAAAAAAACCCCCAAAAAACAAAGCACCAATATGTGGCACTCAGCACATCTGAGATCCCCTCCTCTGGGGCCCATTGCCATGCTTTGGATACCTGGCTCCCACTTCTGTCCATGCTCTGTTCTTGTCCTGTTCTGTCCAACTCTACCCTCAGCTCTACGGCTGCTCTGTCACTGAGGCCTAAGCCACCAGCACATTCCATTCTCCTGTTTCAAGGATGAACACGTGACCCAGTTCAGACCAAGGAAAAGGAGACCCAAGGCTTTCTTGGTTAGACCGTCGGAGGGAAGATAAGCTATTTTTCCAGCTGACGGGAATCTGGAATGACACTGGCCTGAAGGTCCTGGTGGTCATCACACCAACACATTGCGTTCAAAGAACGAAGCCACCCTTGAAGAGAACAGGATGGAAAGATGGGACGTTCCATGCCTGTGAACGAGAGCCTGGATACAGCCATCCCTGTAGGCAGAAAAGCCCCTGGACTGGTCTAAAATGGAGCTGGTACATTCCTTTTTTAAAGCCAGAATGAGCCGGGCTCGGTGGCTCAGCCTGTCATCCCGCGCCTTTGGCAGGCTGAGGTGAGTGGACTGCCTGAGGTGAGTGGACTGCCTGAGCC
>NW_007248854.1:587407-603798 GCF_000164805.1 Carlito syrichta
CCCTCCAGGCTGGGCGACAGAGTGAGACTCCGACTCAAAAAAAAAAAAAAAGCCAGTATGCGTGGGGGTTTTCTGACACTTACAACTCAGTGAGCTCTAACTGATGAATCTTCTTTCCCATCTTCTACCACGAGATCACTACAATTTAATTCTCTGTGGGAAAGGAAATTTTTCTCTTTGTGCTCCCTCTTCCTAGCAACAGAGCAACACGCAGAAACAGCTTGCCGAATGGCTCTGACTTACCTTCCCAAATGAGCGCTTCTTGAGGAAGCAAGTCTACCTAGGGCCCAAAACGGCCACTTGCTCTTCTCTTTGTCATCTTGGAAGGGGCAGGCACATTCACTGTGCTTTTCTCATGGTGTTTCTTTGCTGTGTTCCTCCCCCACCGCTTTCCCCATCACCGACAGTCCCCCTTTGGACCACGGATTCCAGCATCTTCTGCCCCTCTGCGGCCTTGCCTACTTGCCATCTGTGGCCTTGGTGGCCACGGCCATACGTTTCCTCCCTCCCTCCATATTTCAGGGCCGGAAACCGCTTGTTAAACATTTGCTCCCAACACCTACCAGTGGATCTTCTTTATTAAGGAGAGAGCTCTGTGTGGTGGCGAGATGGTTTCAGTCAACCTTGAATTTATAAATAGCTAACACTCCAATTGGTTGTGAGCCTGGCAGAACGACTAACATATGCATACCCCCCATTTGAGTGGGCCCAGCTTCTGTTACGTTGAGCAATTTTTTTTTCTAGAAAGGAATAAAAATTAAATTATGACAAAATACCTTAATTCCCTATTATTCTTCTCAGAGGCCAGTTTTTCATAATGCATTCTGTAACTTTCATCGAAATCCACATCTTGTGAAGACAAATAGCAACCCTCCATAGAGCAGAGCTGCAAAATATACGTATGTGCTCTGCAGTTTGTTGCAACCTATTAAAATTGTAGTTTGGCTATGCATTTCCCCTAAAACCCTGAAATAGAAACGAACATGACCATCCATAAAGCAAAATGAATCCTCAAGAACTGAGAAAATTTCAAGCAAATTTATTTTCCCTTTACTTGCCTTAAAAATATCACAAATCCCTTTTGAAAGTCCAGTCAACCTTGCTGTAATCTCTGGTCATTAGAAACAGAAAGAGGCTGAACAAACAAGATCTGGCAATCCACCTCACCTTCTCTGTCAATTTTAGCCTCCTCACACACAAAATATGTATCACTCCTAGGAGCAGCCAAATGGACTGACATTGTTTTGTTTTTGTATTTTCCGCCCCACACTCAGGCCCTTCAGATCGCGAAGAAGAGATGGCATCAGAGAAGCAAAGAAAGAATGAAGTGGTTGTGATCACAGGCCTGTGACTTGCTGAAGCGCCAAGCTGAAAAATTGGTTCCAGAAAACATGACCTAGCCAAACTTAGCATGGATAGGGTCAAAGGAGGACATACAGACACACCTAGAGAGAAGCCACCAGCAAACCAGAAAGCTTCTATGCCAACGGGGGGAGAATATGCCACTGAGGGCAGAAATTTCCCCTTTTAAAATTTCTTTTAATGCCGGACTCGGTGGCTCAGCCTGTCATCCCAGCACTTTGGGAGGCCGAGGCGGGTGGATTGCCTGAGCCCATGGGTTCGAGACTCACCCGGGCAACTTAGTGAGACCTCATCTCTACAATAAATCAAAAATCAGCCGGGCATGGTGGCGCACACCTGTAGTTCTGGCTACTTGGAAGGCTGAGGCAGAAGGATGGCCGGAGCCCAGCAGGTTGAGGCCGCGGTGGCCGGGAGCATGCCACTGCACTCCAGTCTGGGTGACAGTGACTCCAACTCAAAAAACAAAAATTTCTTTTAACAATTGCTCTACCTCGGACTCGCAGACACTTATCAAAGTTCTGTTGTAACTTCCCAAAGGTTAGCTGTTCTGTGATCACAAAGTGCCCACTGCCTCGAGTCACCCAGAGTTAGTGGCCAAGCTGAACCAAGCACCTGGACTCTTTAGACAGCTCTCGCGGGCACCCGCCATGATCCTGCTGTCCTTGCAAAGCACTGGCAATGCTTCCAGAGATTCTGTCCTAGGTGTTGTGCTCTGGTCATTTAAGCATCTCTCTTTCACAGGAGGCCTCAAATTCGATGAGAATGACAAAAGGGAGGGTCAGGTGTCTCCTGAAAAGACCGTTGGCTCTGGAGTCGAACACCCAGGTCACGCAGGCAAAGCAGGGCTGGCAAGCATCTCTTTGCTTCTTTTACCCAGCTTTAAAGTCAAGACTCTGCTGTGTTATCTCTATCCCATGAGAATGACCTAAGGTCAAAGGACACAATCTCAGGAAGCATTCCCAGGGCCATTCTTTGACCATTATTAAATTTAAAGTGTAGGCTGTAATCCCAGCACTTTGGGAGGCCAAGGCAAGAGGACTTGCCTGAGCCCAGGTGTTCAAGACTGGCCTGAGCAACGTGGCAAGACCTCATCTCTACAGTAAAATCAAAAAATTAACCTGGCATGGTGGCACGCACCTGTAGTCCCAGCCACTTGGAAAGCTGAAGCTGAAGGATCACCTGAGCCCAGCAGGTTGAGGCTGCGGTGACCGTGAGTCAGACTCTGACTCAAAATAAATAAATGAATTTAGATAATGAATTAATGAATAGTGTCGCAGCTAAAGACTCAGACCAAAATGCAGTTGGGGGTCTCACTCTGTCACCCAGGCTGGAGTGCAGTGGCACAATCACAGCTCACCGCAGCCCCAACCTCCAAGGATCAGATGATCCTTCTACCCCAGCCTCCCAAGTGACTGGAACTACAGGCAAAAACCACCACACCTGGCTGGTTATTTTTATTTTTTACTTTTTGTAGAGATAGGGTCTCGCTATGTGACCCAGGCTGGTGTCCAACCTCTGTGCTCAAGTAATCCTCCTGCCTTGGCCTCCTAAAGTGCTGGAATTATACGCATGAGCTACCATGCCCGGCCAAAATGCAGTCTTTATAAGGAAGCATATCAATAAGGTTCAATTGTAGGCTCACAGTACTGCTATACCAGTAGTGAGAATGAAAACTGTGGATCTTTTAATTCTCAAGATACAGCCATATTTTTGGTTCAAATGTTTGAATGCTAAAACCCATCGATGTCCCAGCAGATGATATATCTTCTAATTATTCTTAACCGGACTTCTGTTTACTTCTGTTCTCATGACTAATCATTTGCTTAATTAAGCCTCCTGCCTCAGAGGTTTTTTAGCACAAGTGCAAAATTTGTAAAATTGAAATATCTCCAGGAGCGTTCATCACTCTACAATGTATAGCTAAGTAGTAAAATAGAACCCGCAAACAATTCGCCTTTTAAAAAAATAGTCATTTTTTTTCTAAAGTCATAACTGAGATGCAATCTGTGAATGTGCCAGGTTGTAAAAATTAATGATTTTCAGCTTTGGGTCATAAGGAAAAATTTAAGAAATCATGACATAAGATATAAACTACTTCAAATCCATTTGAGAAATAAACAGACTATAAATAAATGCATAGAATATACATAATAGATCAAAACTAATTTCCTTCTGGTTCTCCCTATTTCTGTCAGCTTTTTTATTTACAGCTGTTCCTGACTCTGCAATCTGCTCATCTCACCCACCCCACCCCCACTGGCCTCCCGGGTTAGATGCCCTCGCCTCTGTGGGTGTGCCACCTAGGCACCTAACAGCATGGATTCCAGCAAATCACAGGAATTCAGATTCCAACCCTGTCTCTTACACTGTCATCTTGGTCAAGGGACATCACCTGTGCTAATCTCCATTTCTTTATCAGCAAGTGGTGATAACGACAGTAATCTGCCTCCAAGAATCTTTGCAAACAAATGCAAAGTGTGCATCACAATACCTGACATGTAAAAAGCATCCAAAAATTATCATTATTGCGGTGGTGATGGCTGATTCCTACTCAGACTCCTCCCCGCCATCTGTCTCTTCGGTCTCTTCTGGTCCCATCCCTATACGGCCTTTTTGTCAGACTCTCTCCCTTACAAAATTCATTGGTTTCTTAACCCAAACGAAGGGATGGGGTGGCGAGGATGTGCACTATCTCTGGGTCATCTCATCTTCCCAGAGAAACTGGCAGTGAATCATCGAGGACCTCAGGCTGCCAAAGAATATGGGGTAACGGCCATCGAGGTCGAGCTGAGCCCATGCCCCTCCCGCCCCAGCCCATCTCTGTCCCTTGTTTCTCGGGCCCTGGTGTAGGTCCTTGGACCAGGGCTATGCCTCCTAATTGGCGTCACAGCCATCCGCCCAGCTTGTCATACCCCCATGTTAACTTATTCTTAATAGAGAAGAGCTAGCCAGGCTCGGTGGCTCAGCTTGTAATCCCGCGCCTTTGGGAGGCTGAGGTGAGTGGATTGCCTGAGCCCGCGGGTTCGAGACCCACCTGGGCAGCGAGACCTCATCTCTACAATAAATCAAAAAAAATCAGCTGGGCGTGGTAGCGCATGCCTGTAATTCCGGCTACTTGGAAGGCTGAGGCGGAAGGATCGCCGGAGCCCAGCAGGTTGAGGCTGCGGTGGCCGGGAGCGGCCACTGCACTCCAGTCTGGGCGACAGAGTGAGACTCCAACTCAAAAAAAAAAAAAAAAAAAAATAGAGAAGAGCTCCCAAATAGTCACTGTAGAATTGGATTAGAGCACCAGGCCCTCTCATCAGAACTGAAAACCCGATGTATAATACAACCCCTTCCTGAGCAAGGTTCCTTCTCACTCTGTGTTTCCAAAATCAGCCACTTCCCCAGAGACAGTGGCATAGATCAAAAGAGGCAAAGTGCATGCTAGAAGTCTCCTCTAGCCCAGTTTTTTAGGATGAGGGGACTTGTGCTGCAATAAAGTTATGATTCTCTTGGGGTCATAGCAGTCGGTCCAGGAAAGTCTCTCTTGTTGTTGTGCACACACAGACACAAATCTTCCATGTTGGTTGTGCCCAGGAAGCGGGCGTCTTATATGAAAATTCGCATATAAGAAAATTCGCATATTTTACAGAATAGAAATTATAGAAAAAGGTTTATCCTTGTCCCTTAGTCCCCCTTTTATTGTTCTTTGCTGTTGTTTTTGTTTTAAATACATTTCCTATTTTGCCTCATAAATATATAGAGAGATATTTTTAAATACGTTCCATATATTTTTGTCATAGGAAGATAGTCACACTCTAGGGCTGAGCAAAAAGAATTTACAGAATAATATATTTAGTTTGATCTCGTTTTCACTTGTTTTTGTACAGCATAAAATCTAGGAGCTTAGTCATCAAATTGCCAACAGTGATTATTTCTAGGAGAGTAAAATGAGAGGAACCTTTTTCCTTTTCTTCTAATAAATGTATACCTATTGTTCAATTATCTATATGTTTGAATATATCAACATATATTTTAAACTTTAAGTAAACATAAAAAGAATATACTGAGAACATGTCTCATGCCACTTCTCTCTCATTAATCTTTTATTTAGTTAGTTTAACTGACAAATAAAAATTTGTAAATACTTATGGTGTACAACATGATGTTTTGATACATGTATACATTGTGAAATGATTAAATCAAGTCAATTAACATATCTATCACCTCACATACTTATCATTTTTGTGATGAGAAGATTTAAAAATCTATTCTGTGAGCAATGTTCAAGTACACTATACGTTAATCTCTTTTTAAAGTCAGTTTGGAAATATGAGTTTTGCCTACCACACAGAAGACCTCTGGAGGCCACTGGTGTCAAGGGTAATAAAACCCCGTCACTGAGAACAACACCTTCTTTTCAAGTCCCTTAAAATGGAACTTGGTAATGTATTGTCTGCCTTAATTACTTCATGCCTTCTGCCTAGAGGCAGTTACCTGCAATGCTTTTCTCTGAAGAAGAAAAATATTTTCTAGAATTGGCAGTGATTGCGCTCTCACCCTGCCCGTTCGGCCTCCCCACCCTCTGCCACTGGACTTGGCCCCAGCAGAATCGAACACTTGCACACACACCTCAAAACCCTTGACGCATTTAGCACACCTTGCCAGTTGGTCTCTCCCATCTAAAAATATGGATGAGGCCTGAGTCACTTTACGTCTTTCCACCCCAAGCGATGTGTGACTCACTACCTGTTGGCTAAACGAAAGGCCTGGATTAATGAATCAACCCACTTCAGCCACCTGAAGTTAAGCTAGTCACAGGCAAGTGGCATCAGGGGGAAGGGAAGACTTGGATGCATTAAGGCTAGAGTTACAAATAACTAAAATTGTCCTTCAAAATCCCCTCCATCTCCCGTGAAGTTTAGCGTACATGATTTGGCGAACAAAACCCAACTTTATAACCCAAGGGTACAAATGTCGAATCTGCATAACAACATAGAGTATATGATATGAAAATATCACCGTCCGGTATGTTCAAGAGAGAGAACGCAGACCAGGTGTGGCGTGGCTTACGAAAATCAAACGCAACTCCACTGCTCAAAGCTCTGTGCCTTTGTAGCACCTTGAGCTGATGTCCATGACGGCATGTGTCACACTGTTTTAAAATTCCTTGTCTACATGTGATCACATTTTCCTTTTGGTCCTCAAGTGCTTAACCCAGCACCAGCCACCCTCAATACTGATGCTTAAACCTTGTGGAGTTCTTAATATGTGCCAGGTACTGTACTCGGTGCTGTTATGCCCTTTATCTCATTCATGTTAAACGTCAACAACCCGAAGAGAATCATTATCTGAATTTCACAGAGAGATTAATTCACCTGCATGAAGTGACCCAAGTAATTTGGGGAAAGCCAGGATTTAAATACAGATTTTACTGAACCTTCAAATCCTGCTCTCATGACCGTTGTGCTGCTCTGTCTCTCCATTATAAAGAACTTGATTTAATGAACATTTAATGAGCATTTCCTGATTCATAATTGCTTAACAGAAAAGCTGGGAGTGGGGACATAGCTAGAAAAATTAATAATGAAGGTGATCAATTTGACTGGAGTAAGAAGACATTATTAAAATCCAATCATAACATTTCATAATGACAGAAAATATAACTTGGCAGGAAGACAGCCAACTTAAAAAAGTATCGTTCCCAATTCTTTGTTGACACATCCACCCCTTGAAGCCGAGGTTGTATACATAGGAACTACCGTCCATGTATAAAAAAAGCATAAATCAAAATATATAAAAAGTACTAAGTTATATTGGGAGTCGCTGAGTGGTTTAGGTATGTTTTAAGTGTCACCATGATAAGAAAATGGTAGATAGTATCAATCAAGACAGAAAGGAAGCATCAAGATATGTTAATAATGTATTCATTTTCAGACAGGGAAGATCCCAGCCAGGAGTTGGAAGTCAGAACCCTAGAGTCATTTCTGCTTCGAACGAAGCTAACTCTCTGACCTTGGGCACGTCCATGGAGTTCAGGTTACCCATCTGTGAAGTTGGGATATATTAAAAGGTGCAGGGTTGTTTGTCGACAGCCATATGCCTCCCTTCTCATGTGCATCTCAAATGGCCTATCACAGGAAGCACGGTCATGGCAGAGCACCATGGAAGGCAGCCCAGCTCCTGCGGCCACAGCTCACCTGCATGAAATGTATGCAGGTGTAATTGAGTTTCTCTGGGACAGAACGTTGGCTGGCTGGCTGGAACGCTTGCTACGATGACCCAGCTGCAAAGCAGGGTGCATTGTGTGGACAAGCAAAAGTGAGGACCCTTGAAAACAAGTGTTCATATACTGCGTGTGTATCTTCCCATTTGTTAAATAGAGCATGCAAGATATATATATAATACTATATGTAATATAAAATTCAGGTATAATATTGGTGTCAGCAAATACTGATGTAAGCCAAGTTTGCAGCTCCTTGTATCTCACACTTGATGTGTGAGTGAGCTGACTAATCACAGCGAATGTTCAAAAATAGCTTCTGGATCCACTTGAAAGGCCCTGGAGGTTTGTACTTGCCCAGGGCAGTGACTAGAATATAGAAACCTGCTACAGGAGTGGGATTAAAAAAGGAGCCCAGAGAGGAATGGAACTCCCCAATTCCAAGGCCATACTAAGGCTGGAAATCCAGCCTATGGTATCTCATGGTGTCTGTCCCTTTCACACCTGCAGCCTCTGTTTTTGACTGCTGGACTCCTTCTCGGCACCGCGGGAAGAGGGAAAAGAAAGAATTAAAAACCACATTGATCAGTGTTGCCTCTTGTCAGCAGTTGTGAGAAAACACTTAAGAGGAAAAACAGGAAGTTGTGAGCTCTGACTATATAAGGATTTGCAGACGGTTGAAGAATTTTGTTACCTACGTTGTTCTTGACCTTGGCAACCTACGCAGTCTTGCCGAATGGTAACTGAGATGTCAGGATCTGTGGTCTCCGATGGTACTGGAGTTTGCTAGATGGGTGTTGGCTTAATGCCATCTCTTTTAAGGCAGCTTTTAAAAACTTCTGGAAAATGGCAGGTATTTGAAAACACATCGACGGTCAAGGAGGTTTGGGAATCAGATGTGCCGTTGAGTGAACTCATTTAAACCAGGAATTCTACAGATGTTCTCCTAATGGGTAACTAGACTCAACCCCAAGTCTAGGGGTTTGTGGAGCATCCATCCATTCAACCCCATCACTTTTTATTGAGCAAGTATGTTGTGCCAGGTAGTACGCCACTCCCACCACACATGGCTTCCAGACCCATCCAGCCAGAGCAGCACCTCACCCACAAGAGAAAAGCAGTGGAGTGTAGGGACCGTGGGGCTTCCTTTGCCCACAAGCATGGGCAGGTAACTCTTGACGCCAAAACTAGAGAATGAGAAAAGAAAAAAGATGCCAGCAGCTGAGACTCAAAAGGCCATCTGGGCTGGGCATGGTGGCTCAGCCTGTAATCCCAGCATTTTGGGAGGCCAAGGCAAGAGGACTGCATGAGCCCAGGAGTTCGAGACCGGCCTGGGTTACTTGGTGAGACCTTGTCTCTACAATAAATCAAAAAATTAGCCACACGTGGTGGCTCACACCCGTAGCTCCAGCTACTTGGAAGACTGATGCGGAAGGATCGCCAGAGCCCAGCAGGTTGAGGCGGTGGTGGCCGTGAGTGTGCCACTGCTCTCCAGCCTGGGCAACAGAGTGAGACTCCAACTCAAAAAAAAAAGAAAAACAGGAAGTCGGTAGGAAGGAAGGTTCTTGGCAACAGAGAGGAAAAACGACGTTTTTTCTATTTATAGGTGATCCGTGCAATTAAAAAAATTAAACAACAAATTGGTATGCTAAAAGACTAGAATTCAGATTTTCCAATCTGCCACCAACCACTTATGATGCACGCTGGGTAAATTGTAGTAACACAAATAGGAACTGCAGGAAGAAAGAAGGCGGCCGAAGGTCAGCTGGAAGATAAACCCTGTGTCCCCGGTGAAAACAAGGGCAGAGGGACAGAGTGAGAGCCTGCCGACCTTGGTAATGGCCTTCCTGCCCACTGGCCTGATTAGGAGGAAGAGGTCAGACCCCTTCCCATCTCCCTTGAGCATCCCAGGAGTGACTGTCGAACCCACAGTGCTCTCCTGTGAGAAGGAGCTCAGGGCACAAACCCCCGTCCACGTAAGCACAGAGTGTGGCATACAGAAAACATTCAACCAATGGCAGCTATGATGATTGCCCTTTGCCCGGTTCTAAGCATTTCTGCTCCAGACGACATCCGGTTACAGTTCTTCAACTGGACTTTAATTAAAGTACTCAATAAGATGACACCCATAGCTAGTGTACTTCAAAGGGAAATAGATCGTAGACAAGGAATTTAAAAGATTCTCGACACCAAACTGTGTACTGCTGGGTCGAATTGTGCATCCTGATTCCTCTCAGCAAAGACGAGTGGCCCGCAAGGTTTTGTGGGATTGGTAAGCGTATGGACTCACCCCACACAATGCCCTGGGCAGAGACCCAGGGAGAAAACAGCTCTGTGGAGTACCCAGGGGCCCTGGGCCAGCCGGGGAATCCTGGCTCCCGAGACTCCCAGGTCCAGGTTCAGAGGGAAATCTCGTGAAATCTCCTTGCCTCAAGGGACCAGGAGACAAAACAGAGAAGGCCTTTCTCTGTGGGTTGATACTGCATTCTAGCCACCTTGGACTCCCCAATGCCTGGGGTCACTTGTATATGTTAGGGACGGCATCCTGGGGTCAACAACATAGGTGCAGTCCCTCCTGCAGGCTAGTGTCTAGCTGGAGATAGAGACGAGTTAGCAGGCCATTACGATAAGTCCTAAGGGTCTTCGGAAGGAAGCGATTGCGAAGGTGAAACTGGAAACCCTCAATGGAGTTAGCCAGTCCACACAATTCTGTTCCTCTCGTTCTGGCTCAGTGCATAGCCCCGCCCCTTTCATGTTCTTTGGGCAGGAAAAAGCCAGTCCAGGACAGTACCACCACCCAGAGGACGTCTCACCAGGGGAAGGGGCCTGGGGACATACCCCTGTCCCTCCACTGTTTGATCATTCTTCCCCATCCCCTCCTGAAAGCCAAGCAACTGAATCTCATAGGCTAAAACCAGAGAGCGGGCCCAGTGCTGATTTCTAATCCTTGACTGTCACTGCTTATGGATTGGAGAAGCAGGGTAACTTGACACCAGGCAAGTTGACCCCACTGGGGACACTGACGGATGAGGCTCAGTTCCCCTTCTGGCTGCCATGTGGTTACCTGTGCCTCTTGCAGCCTCGACCCCGTGGTGTTCGCTCACCAGACTGTCCCATATCTCCCACATATGGCCACAGATGTGGCTGGTCTATTTTAGACTGTAGCACAGAGAAGTAGAGGGAACAAATGGGCCTCATCCGTCAGGGGACAGTACCAGGACGTTGGCCGCTTCTGCCCCTTGTCTCAGGGTTTCAGTCAGGGTCCTCAAAATACTTTACAGCACTTAACAGTTTATAAGGTATAGATGACTCTTGCAGTCCTGCAAACTGCAAAGCCAGAAGCTTTGAGATGATGAAGTGAACCACTAAAGATCATACAACTGGTAAGAGACAATCTGAACTTGAACCCAGCTCTCTCTGGCTTTGGCCCACTGCAGAACACACACCAACCAGCAGAGCCTGAGAGCGCATGCTTTAGTGATCCATTTTAAGGAAAAAACTTTAAAAACTTGTCGTTTCTGGCCGGGCGCGGTGGCTCAAGCCTGTAATCCCAGCACTTTAGGAGGCCAAGATAAGTAGATTGCCTGAGCCCACGGGTTCGAGACCAGCCTGGGTAACATGGTGAGACCTCATCTCTACAATAAATCAAAAAATTAGCTGGGCGTGGTGGCTCATGCCTGTAGTTTCAGCTTTTTGGAAGGCTGAGACAGAAGGATTGCCAGAGCCCAACAGGTCAACACTAAGGTGGCCATGAGCATGCCACTGCACTCCAGCCTGAGTGACAGAGTGAGACTCCAACTAAAAACAAATAAAAAATAAATAAAAGCCTGTGTTTTCTGAAACAAAAGACACAAGTATACACTTGAATATTCCATTTTAAGAGTAATTAGATTTTTCAAACCCTTAGTAGTTTGGGGCTAGAAATAGAGAAAATAGAAAAACAGTAAGTGGTAGAAAAAGAGAAAATGTTATCATTTGCTTGATGCTTAATGAGAGCTGTATCCGCTCCCATATCACCGATGTGCAATACATATTTGCTGAATGAATAAAGTCATTCAATATTTGCCATACATAGTAATAGAAAATGTATAGAGATATTTTGGATGAGACACAGCTATTAGGTGACGATGACAACAGGAAAAACAGACAACGAACTCATGAAGCAGCTGGGCATGGTGGCTCTAGTCCCAGCTACTCGGGTGGCTGAGGCAGGAGGATTGCTTGAGCCCAGGGGTTCAAGTCTGCAGTGAGCTATGATTATGCCACTGCACACCAGACTAGACAACAGAGTGAGACCCCTCTCTACAAAAAAGAAAAAAAAAAGAAAGAGAGACTTAAGAATTGTAAATGCATGAAGCAATCACTTCTACTTCTGGTTTTATAGCTCAGTTCCAAAAGCAGTGTACTTATATTTCAGTCTGTACTTTCATCTAATGTAGTTAAAACTGGGAAGTACCAGCTTCACTAGACCATTTACTTGAAATGTATGACCCAAGAATCAAATATTCTTACTAATTACAAATGTGTTTTTATACGGTAGCAGCCATTTTGGTCTGTAACCAATGCAAAACATGTTAGAAAAACAAAAAGTTATCTCCTTTGTTTGAGGTTTAAGTGTAGGCTAACAAACAACAGACTATTCATTGTCTTCCCTATGTCAGCATTTGATCTTTAGCTCTGATGTATATTAAAAACTATTGTGTAAATGGTGTGTGTGTGTGTGTGTGTGTGTGTGTGTGTGTATGTGTACGAACTTATACAACTCATATGATCATTACAGAGATATGTGCAAAACCACAGAGCATGTTTTTTTTTTATTCCTGGGATCAGTATAGTATCATATTCTTATATAGCTGCTGAGATGAAACACACATACCCTAAAATGTGTACAGCTTCTCAGTAGGGGAAGGCTCCAGAAACAGCATAAAAAGTCACACCAGCTGCTAAAGAGGAAGCTCTTAAAACACGCTGCCACTGGGCTAATGTCTGCCAATATTACGTCATTAGGAAAAATCTACCATCTCTATCTTATGCATCTGAATATCCTTTTTAAACGTGCTTTTTATTTTGTCCCTGGACTAATCTGCATCTCCCAGGTCTCATTGAATTCTGGGTGGAAAGGAGAGAAGAAATGGACCACTCCCCTCCTGGCCCTCAGGCCTGGAACGCTCAGCCATTGCGTCTGGTCAAAGACGCTGGCATTTGACCTACCTAAAGTGCTGCAGATCCCATCAAAGGATAACACAACAGATTTTTAAGAATACAAAAACAATCAGATCAGACCAGGTTTTGAGGTGTGCAGTTTATACTTTTCTTGCATTGTCGGTTAAAACTCATCTTGTATTTAGAACATTTTAAAATGTGTCCCTGTAATGTTTTCAATTAGAAGCTTTCTCGCATGTGATGCATCAAGGGAAAAACAACACTTAGAGTTAGCACTAAGGTACTCCCAAAGACAAATGTGATTAATGGGATAATCTTGTAGATTACAATAGTTAGAGGCAGTTCCTGCCACTCTCCGCTCTCCAAGGACTGGGACTACAGGCTCCAATGCAAACAGCTGCACATTCCTCAATACCATTATTATCCAATGCAAGGCCGCGTTCAGCATGTTAAAATTCCTATAATATCCACATTCGGCAATTTCCTATTGTGCAACTTCAGTTTCCGAAGTTAAAGCTTCAAGTTCCACGTGATTGCTTGATAGAGTTTACAAACGGAATTGATTTTCTCAAGCGCCATTAAAGGTTGCTCTGTGAGAAACCACACAGAGACTGCTCCGACAGCAAAACGGCTTTTATGTGGCACACTGAAAACATAAAGGGCAGTCCTGTCATCTGCCAGTCGGGCCCCCAGAGCCCCCGAGGGGCAAGGTGAGTGCTTTTATTCCACGTTTACAGGGAAGGAACCAGCCACTGAGAAGTTAAGCGACTCGCCCAGGGCTTGGCTGAACTGATGGTGGAGTTTGGATTGAGAAGGCCAGACTCCCTGGCTCTGGGTCCCATGCTCAGCCCGCCAGGCAAGCCAGGGGCTTCTAAGACAACTGCTCAGCTCCACCACGAGGAAAACACTAATTCCCCTCTGTCTCCATAGCCAACGCAAGCTGTGGTGGTATTGGTTGAAATCTGACTATAACTTTTCTTTTTTTCTTTTGTTGGTAACGATAAAGCAAACCTTTGAAGAATCCTCAGTAAACTTTTGGACCAAAAAAAAAAAACCTCCCCCTTACGCAAGTCCCACTCAGCTTCCCACGTTATCTTCCTTTCCTCCTACATAACATTTTGGGGAGACACTGACCAATTCGCACTTTCTCAACTCTAAGCAAAGGCATTAATCGGTTGGATCTTTCGATATTGCTGCTGTTTGCCTGGGAGTGTTTGGCTTCTTGGTGTTTCTCTGCAAATTATCAAAGACAACCAAGACATGATGCTCACTTAAGGAAAATTGTAACCCCAAGGAAGATTTTCTTTCAGGTCCTGCTCCCTGTGGGCCACACCATATTCCTCTCAAAAGCTGGAGAGAACGCTCCCCACAAGAAAGTTGATGTCTTGGGTCAGTTTTTCTAGCAAAACCAGAAAAATCTGAAACTGTTTCTATGAGGATATAAGTAACGAGTGGCTTCTTACGTGCTTCTATACATTTGCGTATCACAAGACCCAAAGTTTTAATTTTTGGGGGGGGTATTATTTTATAAAATTTTAATTTTTTAAACTTGTTCACTCATAACACATTTAGTACAGTACACAAATGCATTATACAGCTGTATAGAATACATTTTTATCCTTATTTTATAAGTTTTTTTCTATTTAAAAATTTAATTTATTGCAACCAGGCTTGGTGGCTCAGCCTGTAATCCCGCACCTTGGAAGGCTGAGGTGAGTGGATTGCCTGAGCCCGTGGGTTCGAGACCCGCCTGGACAGGTAAGACCTCATCTCTACAATAAATAAAAAATGAGCCGGGTATGGTAGCGTGCGCCTGTAGTTCCAGCTACTTGGAAGGCTGAGGCAGAAGGATCGCCGGAGCCCAGCGGGTCGAGGCTGCGGTGGCCGGGAGCGGCCACTGCACTCCAGTCTGGGCGACGGAGTGAGACCCCAGCTCAAAAAAAAAAATTTAATTTACTTTTTAAACTGTTTTTTTAAAAATTAAAACACAAACACACACATTAGCCTAGGCCTACACAAGGCCCACGCCGTCAATATCACCGTCTTCCACCTCCACATCTTAAGTCTTAGGTCTTCAGGGACAATAACACTCATGGAGTTGTCTCCTCCTACGATGACAATGCCTTCTTCTGGAACACCTCCTAAAGGACCTGTCTGAGGCAGCAAAGCTTGAAATTTAAAGAAGATGTAATTTAGAAGCACCGAGGAGAGTTCTGGTGTTTAACAGTGGAGGGTGTCCTCATGGTCCCTAAAATCATCCTGTCTGCCAGCGGCATCATCTGGAGGGCTCATTAAAGTAAGGATTGCTGGTCCTACCCCTAGAGTTTTTGATTCGGTATGTGTAGGGTGGGGCCCAAAAATTTGCATTTTTTTTTTTTTTTTTTTTTTGTGAGTTGGAGTCTCACTCCCTCACCCAGACTGGAGTGCAGTGGCCGCTCCCGACCACCACAGCCTTGACCTTCTGGGCTCCAGCCATCCTTCCGCCTCAGCCTTCCGAGTAGCCGGAATTACAGGCATGTACTACCACACTTGGCTGATTTTTTGATTTATTGTAGAGATGAGGTCTCGCTGCCCAGGCGGGTCTCGAACCCACGGGCTCAGGCAATCCACTCACCTCAGCCTCCCAAAGGCACGGGATTACAGGCTGAGCCACCGAGCCCAGCTAAATTTGCATATTTCACAGACTACCTGGCGATGCCACAGTTGGATAGGCCATGCTTGGAGTAGGGCTGATTTCAGCACTGCATGATCCACAGACACAGGAAGACAGTACCACCAAGAACTAGTCATGATGACTAGAGTCAAGCAAATGAAACTTTTAAAGAATACTGTAATGCACCAAAATAGGAAGGTGAAATGGCCTAAGAGAAGCCACATGGGTAGAATGGAGGTGTTGGCTAAGGGCCTCGCTTGACAATTCTTCCTGACCCAGGCCAACCAGAAAAGGAGATTTCTGAGCTGGGGCACTTTATCAAGGACACCTTTTCAGAATGTTTAGACTCGAGGATTGTTAGCCAGTACTTCTCACTGACCTCAGCTGTCACAATGGTACACAAAGAGATGTCGCTTGGTACCCAGGGACCAACTATCGGGGGTTCATAGATCAATATCCACACCTTGAACTGCACTTGAAAGCAAATTAAAAGCCAGTATGGACTGCACAGAGTGCAAGCCAAGGTGTGAGCAATGATTTGCAAAAATTCTTTAATTAGAGTCGATAGGAAATGTTTCTTGCTTTTTTTTCCCTTCCAGTCCAGTTAGCAGGCTAGTGATTTTATGTTTCTTTCGGACATCACAGATGTTGTTTAAGGGAACGATACGACACCGACCATCTAAAAGCCTAAACTTTTGAAAATGTATACAAATTGGAACCTATTATCACACAGAGACTATGTGAGTCAACTTAGTGCCCTCAGAACCTAAATAGAGAATATAGTTACTAAAATCTGACTGGTCTTCAACATGGATGTTGGTGATATCACTCAGCAACAGTATGATGTGTGTATGTGTGTGTGTGTGTGTGTGTGTGTGTGTGTGTGTGTGTGAGAGAGAGAGAGTATAATAATAGTATATTATATATTAGTATATTATATATAGTATATTATATTAATAGTACATTATGATATATCATAATTATATAATAGTATATTATATATAGTAT